>NW_027478424.1:1500000-1745596 GCF_051014685.1 Ptiloglossa arizonensis
CTCGCGAACGGAGTGACGAACTCGAGAAATTCCTGTTGCATCTGAAGGTAGAAGATCGCCCGATTACAGTGGTATGTGTACTTTTCCCCAAGGCCATTCCAGTTATTGGTTTCGAGTATCAGAATTGCGAAAATTTTGATGGTTTCTCAACCATTCCTTAACTTCAAACTCCCATATCTCGCAAACGGATTACCAACTCGAGAAATTCCAGTTGCATCTAAAATCATAATCTCGCCCGATTACAATGGTATGTGTATTTTTGCCCTAGGCCATAGTAGTTATTGGTTTCGAGAATCAGACTTGCGAAAATTTTGATGGCTTCTCAACCATTCCTTAACTTCAAACTCCCATATCTCGCGAACGGATTGACGAATTCGAGAAATTCCTGTTGCATCTGAAAGTAGAATCTCGCCCGATTACAACGGTATGTGTATTTTTGCACTAGGCGATAGTAGTTATTGGTTTCGAGTATCAGACTTGCGAAAATTTTGATGGTTTCTCAACCATTCCTTAACTACAAACTCCCATATCTCGCGAACGGATTACCAACTCGAGAAATTCCAGTTGCATCTAAAAGCATAATCTCGCCCGATTACAATGGTATGTGTATTTTTGCCCTAGGCCATAGTAGTTATTGGTTTCGAGTATCAGACTTGCGAAAATTTTGATGGCTTCTCAACCATTCCTTGACTTCAAACTCCCATATCTCGCGAACGCATTGACGAACTCGAGAAATTCCTGCTGCATCTGAAAGCAGAAACTCGCCCGATTACAGTGGTATGTGTACTTTACCCCTAGGCCATTCTTGTTATTGGTTTCGAGTATCAGATTTGCGAAAATTTTGATGGTTTCTCAACCATTCCTTAACTTCAAACTCCCATATCTCGCAGACGGATTACCAACTCGAGAAATTCCAGTTGCATCTAAAAGCATAATCTCGCCCGATTACAATAGTATGTGTATTTTTGCCCTAGGCATTAGTAGTTATTGGCTTCGAGTATCAGACTTACTAAAATTTTGATAGTTTCTCAACCGTTCCTTAACTTCAAACTCCCATATCTCGCGAACGGATTGACGCACTCGAGAAATTCCTGTTGCATCTGAAATCAGAAGCTCGATCGATTGCAGCGGTATGTGTATTTTTGCCCTAGGCAAAAGTAGTTATTGGTTTCGAGTATCAGACTTGCGAAAATTTTGATGGTTTCTCAACCATTCCTTAACTTCAAACTCCCATATCTCGCGAACGGATTACCAACTCGAGAAATTCGAGTTGCATCTAAAAGCATAATCTCGCCCGATTACAATGGTATGTGTATTTTTGACCCTAGGCCATAGCAGTTATTGGTTTCGACTATCAGATTTGCGAAAATTATGATGGTTTCTCAACCATTCCTTAAGTTCAAACTCCCATATCTCGCGAACGGATTACCAACTCGAGAAATTCCCGTTGCATCTAAAAGCATAATCTCGCCCGATTACAATGGTATGTGTATTTTTGCCCTAGGCCATAGTAGTTATTGGTTTCGAGTAACAGACTTGCGAAAATTTTGATGGCTTCTCAACCATTCCTTAACTTCAAACTCCCATATCTCGCGAACGGATTGACGAAATCGAGAAATTCCTATTGCATCTGAAAGTAGAAACTCGCCCGATTACAACGGTATGTGTATTTTTGCCCTAGGCAAAAGTAGTTATTGGTTTCGAGTATCAGACTTGCGAAAATTTTGATGGTTTCTCAACCATTCCTTAACTTCAAACTCCCATAACTCGCGAACGGATTACCAACTCGAGAAATTCCAGTTGCATCTAAAAGCATAATCTCGCCCGATTACAATGGTATGTGTATTTTTGACCCTAGGCCATAGCAGTTATTGGTTTCGAGTGTCAGACTTGCGAAAATTATGATGGTTTCTCAACCATTCCTTAAGTTCAAACTCCCATATCTCGCGAACGGATTACCAACTCGAGAAATTCCCGTTGCATCTAAAAGCATAATCTCGCCCGATTACAATGGTATGTGTATTTTTGCCATAGGCCATAGTAGTTATTGGTTTCGAGTATCAGACTTGCGAAAATTTTGATGGCTTCTCAACCATTCCTTAACTTCAAACTCCCATATCTCGCGAACGGATTGACGAAATCGAGAAATTCCTATTGCATCTGAAAGTAGAAACTCGCCCGATTACAACGGTATGTGTATTTTTGCCCTAGGCAATAGTAGTTATTGGTTTCGAGTATCAGACTTGCGAAAACTTTGATCGTTTCTCAACCATTCCTTAACTTCAAACTCCCATATCTCGCGAACGGAATGACGAACTCGAGAAATTCCTGTTGCATCTGAAGGTAGAAGATCGCCCGATTACAGTGGTATGTGTACTTTTCCCCGAGGCCATTCCAGTTATTTGTTTCGAGTATCAGACTTACTAAAATTTTGATAGTTTCTCAACCGTTCCTTAACTTCAAACTCCCATATCTCGCGAACGGATTGTCCAACTCGAGAAATTCCTACTGCATCTGATAGCAGAAACTCGCCCGATTACAACGGTATGTGTATTTTTGCCCTAGGCAATAGTAGTTATTGGTTTCGAGTATCAGACTTGCGAAAATTTTGATGGCTTCTCAACCATCCCTTAACTTCAAACTCCCATATCTCGCGAACGGATTGACGAACTCGAGAAATTCCTGTTGCATCTGAAAGTAGAAACTCGACCGATTACAATGGTGTGTGTATTTTTGCCCTAGGCATTAGTAGTTACTGGTTTCGAGTATCAGACTTACTAAAATTTTGATAGTTTCTCAACCGTACCTTAACTTCAAACTCCCATATCTCGCGAACGGATTGACGCACTCGAGAAATTCCAGTTGCATCTAAAAGCATAATCTCGCCCGATTACAATGGTATGTGTATTTTTGCCCTAGGCAATAGTAGTTATTGGTTTCGAGTATCAGACTTGCGAAAATTTTGATGGCTTCTCAACCATTCCTTAACTTCAAACTCCCATATCTCGCGAACGGATTGACGAACTCGAGAAATTCCTGTTGCATCTGAAAGTAGAAACTCGACCGATTACAATGGTGTGTGTATTTTTGCCCTAGGCATTAGTAGTTACTGGTTTCGAGTATCAGACTTACTAAAATTTTGATAGTTTCTCAACCGTTCCTTAACTTCAAACTCCCATATCTCGCGAACGGATTGTCCAACTCGAGAAATTCCTACTGCATCTGATAGCAGAAACTCGCCCGATTACAACGGTATGTGTATTTTTGCCCTAGGCAATAGTAGTTATTGGTTTCGAGTATCAGACTTGCGAAAATTTTGATGGCTTCTCAACCATTCCTTAACTTCAAACTCCCATATCTCGCGAACGGATTGACGAAATCGAGAAATTCCTATTGCATCTGAAAGTAGAAACTCGCCCGATTACAACGGTATGTGTATTTTTGCCCTAGGCAATAGTAGTTATTGGTTTCGAGTATCAGCCTTGCGAAAATTTTGATGGTTTCTCAACCATTCCTTAACTTCAAACTCCCATATCTCGCGAACGGAATGACGAACTCGAGAAATTCCTGCTGCATCTGAAAGCAGAAACTCGCCCATTTACAACGGTATGTGTATTTTTGCCCTAGGTAATAGTAGTTATTGGTTTCGAGTATCAGATTTGCGAAAATTTTGATCGTTTCTCAACCATTCCTTAACTTCAAACTCCCATATCTCGCGAACGGAATGACGAACTCGAGAAATTCCTGTTGCATCCGAAGGTGGAAGGTCGCCCGATTACAGTGGTATGTGTACTTTTCCCCTAGGCCATTCCAGTTATTTGTTTCGAGTATCAGACTTACTAAAATTTTGATAGTTTCTCAACCGTTCCTGAACTTCAAACTCCCATATCTCGCGAACGGATTGACAAACTCGAGAAATTCCTACTGCATCTGAAAGCAGAAACTCGCCCAATTACAGTGGTATGTGTACTTTTCCCCTAGGCCATTCCAGTTATTGGTTTCGTGTATCAGACCTGCGAAAATTTTGATGGTTTCTCAACCATTCCTTAACTTCAAAATCCCATATCTCGCGAACGGATTGACAAACTCGAGAAATTCATGTTGCATCTGAAGGTAGAAGATCGCCCGATTACTGTGGTATGTGTACTTTTCCCCTAGGCCATTCCAGTTATTGGTTTCGAGTATCAGACCAGCGAAAATTTTGATGGTTTCTCAACCATTCCTTAACTTCAAACTCCCATATCTCGCGAACGGATTGTCCAACTCGAGAAATTCCTACTGCATCTGAAAGCAGAAACTCGCCCGATTACAACGGTATGTGTATTTTTGCCCTAGGCAATAGTAGTTATTGGATTCGAGTATCAGACTTGCGAAAATTTTGATGGCTTCTCAACCATCCCTTAACTTCAAACTCCCATATCTCGCGAACGGATTGACGAACTCGAGAAATTCCTGTTGCATCTGAAAGTAGAAACTCGACCGATTACAACGGTGTGTGTATTTTTGCCCTAGGCATTAGTAGTTATTGGTTTCGAGTATCAGACTTACTAAAATTTTGATAGTTTCTCAACCGTACCTTAACTTCAAACTCCCATATCTCGCGAACGGATTACCAACTCGAGAAATTCCAGTTGCATCTAAAAGCATAATCTCGCCCGATTACAATGGTATGTGTATTTTTGCCCTAGGCCATAGTAGTTATTGGTTTCGAGTATCAGACTTGCGAAAATTTTGATGGCATCTCAACCATTCCTTAACTTCAAACTCCCATATCTCGCGAACGGATTGACGAACTCGAGAAATTCCAGTTGCATCTGAAAGTAGAAGATCGCCCGATTACAACGTAATGTGTATTTTTGCCCTAGGCATTTGTAGTTATTGGTTTCGAGTATCAGAGTTGCGAAAATTTTGATGGTTTCTCAACCATTCCTTAACTTCAAACTCCCATATCTCGCGAACGGATTACCAACTCGAGAAATTCCAGTTGCATCTAAAAGCATAATCTCGCCCGATTACAATGGTATGTGTATTTTTGCCCTAGGCCATAGTAGTTATTGGTTTCGAGAATCAGACTTGCGAAAATTTTGATGGCTTCTCAACCATTCCTTAACTTCAAACTCCCATATCTCGCGAACGGAATGACGAACTCGAGAAATTCCTGCTGCACCTGAAAGCAGAAACTCGCCCATTTACAACGGTATGTGTATTTTTGCCCTAGGTAATAGTAGTTATTCGTTTCGAGTATCAGACCAGCGAAAATTTTGATGGCTTCTCAACCATTCCTTAACTTCAAACTCCCATATCTCGCGAACGGAATGACGAACTCGAGAAATTCCTGCTGCACCTGAAAGCAGAAACTCGCCCATTTACAACGGTATGTGTATTTTTGCCCTAGGTAATAGTAGTTATTCGTTTCGAGTATCAGACCAGCGAAAATTTTGATGGTTTCTCAACCATTCCTTAACTTCAAACTCCCATATCTCGCGAACGGATTGACGAACTCGAGAAATTCCTGTTGCATCTGAAGGTAGAAGATCGCCCGATTACAGTGGTATGTGTACTTTTCCCCTAGGCCATTCCAGTTATTGGTTTCGAGTATCAGACCAGCGAAAATTTTGATGGTTTCTCAACCATTCCTTAACTTCAAACTCCCATATCTCGCGATCGGATTGTCGAACTCGAGAAATTCCTACTGCATCTGAAAGCAGAAACTCGCCCGATTACAACGGTATGTGTATTTTTGCCCTAGGCATTAGTAGTTATTGGTTTCGAGTATCAGACTTACTAAAATCTTGATAGTTTCTCAACCGTTCCTTAACTTCAAACTCCCATATCTCGCGAACGGATTGACAATCTCGAGAAATTCCTACTGCATCTGAAAGCAGAAACTCGCCCGATTACAGTGGTATGTGTACTTTTCCCCTAGGCCATTCCTGTTATTGGTTTCGAGTATCAGACCTGCGAAAATTTTGATGGTTTCTCAACCATTCCTTAACTTCAAAATCCCATATCTCGCGAACGGATTGACAAACTCGAGAAATTCATGTTGCATCTGAAGGTAGAAGATCGCCCGATTACTGTGGTATGTGTACTTTTCCCCTAGGCCAATCCAGTTAATGGTTTCGAGAATCAGACCAGCGAAAATTTTGATGGTTTCTCAACCATTCCTTAACTTCAAACTCCCATATCTCGCGAACGGATTGTCGAACTCGAGAAATTCCTACTGCATCTGAAAGGAGAAACTCGCACGATTACAACGGTATGTGTATTTTTGCCCCAGGCAATAGTAGTTATTGGTTTCGAGTATCAGACTTGCGAAAATTTTGATGGTTTCTCAACCATTCCTTAACTACAAACTCCCATATCTCGCGAACGGATTACCAACTCGAGAAATTCCAGTTGCATCTAAAAGCATAATCTCGCCCGATTACAATGGTATGTGTATTTTTGCCCTAGGCCATAGTAGTTATTGGTTTCGAGTATCAGACTTGCGAAAATTTTGACGGCTTGTCAACCATTCCTTAACTTCAAACTCCCATATCTCGCGAACGCATTGACGAACTCGAGAAATTCCTGCTGCATCTGAAAGTAGAAGCTCGCCCGATTACAACGGTATGTGTATTTTTGCCCAAGGCAATAGTAGTTATTGGTTTCGAGTATCAGACTTGCGAAAATTTTGATGATTTCTCAACCATTCCTTAACTTCAAACTCCCATATCTCGCGAACGGATTACCAACTCGAGAAATTCCAGTTGCATCTAAAAGCATAATCTCGCCCGATTACAATGGTATGTGTATTTTTGCCCTAGGCCATAGTAGTTATTGGTTTCGAGAATCAGACTTGCGAAAATTTTGATGGCTTCTCAACCATTCCTTAACTTCAAACTCCCATATCTCGCGAACGGATTGACGAACTCGAGAAATTCCAGTTGCATCTAAAAGCATAATCTCGCCCGATTACAATGGTATGCGTATTTTTGCCCTAGGCCATAGTAGTTATTGGTTTCGAGTATCAGACTAGCGAAAATTTTGATGGCATCTCAACCATTCCTTAACTTCAAACTCCCATATCTCGCGAACGGATTGACGAACTCGAGAAATTCCAGTTGCATCTGAAAGTAGAAGATCGCCCGATTACAACGTAATGTGTATTTTTGCCCTAGGCATTTGTAGTTATTGGTTTCGAGTATCAGAGTTGCGAAAATTTTGATGGTTTCTCAACCATTCCTTAACTTCAAACTCCCATATCTCGCGAACGGATTACCAACTCGAGAAATTCCAGTTGCATCTAAAAGCATAATCTCGCCCGATTACAATGGTATGTGTATTTTTGCCCTAGGCCATAGTAGTTATTGGTTTCGAGAATCAGACTTGCGAAAATTTTGATGGCTTCTCAACCATTCCTTAACTTCAAACTCCCATATCTCGCGAACGGAATGACGAACTCGAGAAATTCCTGCTGCACCTGAAAGCAGAAACTCGCCCATTTACAACGGTATGTGTATTTTTGCCCTAGGTAATAGTAGTTATTCGTTTCGAGTATCAGACCAGCGAAAATTTTGATGGCTTCTCAACCATTCCTTAACTTCAAACTCCCATATCTCGCGAACGGAATGACGAACTCGAGAAATTCCTGCTGCACCTGAAAGCAGAAACTCGCCCATTTACAACGGTATGTGTATTTTTGCCCTAGGTAATAGTAGTTATTCGTTTCGAGTATCAGACCAGCGAAAATTTTGATGGTTTCTCAACCATTCCTTAACTTCAAACTCCCATATCTCGCGAACGGATTGACGAACTCGAGAAATTCCTGTTGCATCTGAAGGTAGAAGATCGCCCGATTACAGTGGTATGTGTACTTTTCCCCTAGGCCATTCCAGTTATTGGTTTCGAGTATCAGACCAGCGAAAATTTTGATGGTTTCTCAACCATTCCTTAACTTCAAACTCCCATATCTCGCGATCGGATTGTCGAACTCGAGAAATTCCTACTGCATCTGAAAGCAGAAACTCGCCCGATTACAGTGGTATGTGTACATTTCCCCTAGGCCATTCCAGTTATTGGTTTCGAGTATCAGATTTGCGAAAATTTTGATGGTTTCTCAACCATTCCTTTACTTCAAACTCCCATATCTCGCGAACGGATTGACGAACTCGAGAAATTCCTGTTGCATCTGAAGGTAGAAGATCGCCCGATTACAGTGGTATGTGTACTTTTCCCCTAGGCCATTCCAGTTATTGGTTTCGAGTATCAGACCAGCGAAAATTTTGATGGTTTCTCAACCATTCCTTAACTTCAAACTCCCATATCTCGCGAACGGATTGTCGAACTCGAGAAATTCCTACTGCATCTGAAAGCAGAAACTCGCCCGATTACAACGGTATGTGTATTTTTGCCCTAGGCAATAGTAGTTATTGGTTTCGAGTATCAGAATTGCGAAAATTTTGATGGTTTCTCAACCATTCCTTAACTACAAACTCCCATATCTCGCGAACGGATTACCAACTCGAGAAATTCCAGTTGCATCTAAAAGCATAATCTCGCCCGATTACAATAGTATGTGTAATTCTGCCCTAGGCCATAGCAGTTATTGGTTTCGAGTATCAGATTTGCGAAATTTTGATGGTTCCTCAACCATTCCTTAACTTCAAACTCCCATATCTCGCGAACGGATTGACGAACTCGAGAAATTCCTGTTGCATCTGAAGGTAGAAGATCGCCCGATTACAGTGGTATGTGTACTTTTCCCCTAGGCCATTCCAGTTATTGGTTTCGAGTATCAGACCAGCGAAAATTTTGATGGTTTCTCAACCATTCCTTAACTTCAAACTGCCATATCTCGCGAACGCATTGACGAACTCGAGAAATTCCTGCTGCATCTGAAAGTAGAAGCTCGCCCGATTACAACGGTATGTGTATTTTTGCCCTAGGCAATAGTAGTTATTGGTTTCGAGTATCAGACTTGCGAAAATTTTGATGGTTTCTCAACCATTCCTTAACTACAAACTCCCATATCTCGCGAACGGATTACCAACTCGAGAAATTCCAGTTGCATCTAAAAGCATAATCTCGCCCGATTACAATGGTATGTGTATTTTTGCCCTAGGCCATAGTAGTTATTGGTTTCGAGTATCTGACTTGCGAAAATTTTGATGGCTTCTCAACCATTCCTTAACTTCAAACTGCCATATCTCGCGAACGCATTGACGAACTCGAGAAATTCCTGCTGCATCTGAAAGTAGAAGCTCGCCCGATTACAACGGTATGTGTATTTTTGCCCAAGGCAATAGTAGTTATTGGTTTCGAGTATCAGACTTGCGAAAATTTTGATGATTTCTCAACCATTCCTTAACTTCAAACTCCCATATCTCGCGAACGGATTACCAACTCGAGAAATTCCTGTTGCATCTGAAGGTAGAATATCGCCCGATTACTGTGGTATGTGTACTTTTCCCCTAGGCCATTCCAGTTATTGGTTTCGAGTATCAGACCAGCTAAAATTTTGATGGTTTCTCAACCATTCCTTAACTTCAAACTCCCATATCTCGCGAACGGATTGTCGAACTCGAGAAATTCCTACTGCATCTGAAAGCAGAAACTCGCCCGATAACAACGGTGTGTGTATTTTTGCCCTAGGCATTTGTAGTTATTGGTTTCGAGTATCAGACTTGCGAAAATTTTGATGGTTTCTCAACCATTCCTTAACTTCAAACTCCCATATCTCGCGAACGGATTGACGAACTCGAGAAATTCCTGTTGCATCTGAAAGTAGAAACTCGCCCGATTACAACGGTATGTGTATTTTTGCCCTAGGCAATAGTAGTTATTGGTTTCGAGTATCAGACTTGCGAAAATTTTGATGGTTTCTCAACCATTCCTTAACTTCAAACTCCCATATCTCGCGAAAGGAATGACGAACTCGAGAAATTCCCGCTGCATCTGAAAGCAGAAACTCGCCCATTTACAACGGTATGTGTATTTTTGCCCTAGGCAATAGTAGTTATTGGTTTCGAGTATCAGATTTGCGAAAATTTTGATGGTTTCTCAACCATTCCTTAACTTCAAACTCCCATATCTCGCGAACGGAATGACGAACTCGAGAAATTCCTGTTGCATCTGAAGGTAGAAGATCGCCCGATTACTGTGGTATGTGTACTTTTCCCCTAGGCCATTCCAGTTATTGGTTTCGGGTATCAGACCAGCGAAAATTTTGATGATTTCTCAACCATTCCTTAACTTCAAACTCCCATATCTCGCGAACGGATTACCAACTCGAGAAATTCCAGTTGCATCTAAAAGCATAATCTCGCCCGATTACAATGGTATGTGTATTTTTGCTCTAGGCCATAGTAGTTATTGGTTTCGAGAATCAGACTTGCGAAAATTTTGATGGCTTCTCAACCATTCCTTAACTTCAAACTCCCATATCTCGCGAACGGATTGACGAACTCGAGAAATTCCTGTTGCATCGGAAAGTAGAAACTCGCCCGATTACAACGGCATGTGTATTTTTGCCCTAGGCGATAGTAGTTATTGGTTTCGAGTATCAGACTTGCGAAAATTTTGATGGTTTCTCAACCATTCCTTAACTTCAAACTCCCATATCTCGCGAACGGATTACCAACTCGAGAAATTCAGTTGCATCTGAAAGTAGAAACTCGCCCGATTACAAAGGTATGTGTATTTTTGCCCTAGGCAATAGTAGTTATTGGTTTCGAGTATCAGACTTGCGAAAATTTTGATGGTTTCTCAACCATTCCTTAACTTCAAACTCCCATATCTCGCGAACGGATTACCAGCTCGTGAAATTCCAGTTGCATCTAAAAGCATAATCTCGCCCGATTACAATAGTATGTGTAATTTTGCCCTAGGCCATAGCAGTTATTGGTTTCGAGTATCAGACTTGCGAAAATTTTGATGGCTTCTCAACCATTCCTTAACTTCAAACTCCCATATCTCGCGAACGGATTGACGAACTCGAGAGACTCCTGTTGCATCTGAAAGTAGAAACTCGACCGATTACAACGGTGTGTGTATTTTTGCCCTAGGCATTAGTAGTTATTGGTTTCGAGTATCAGACTTGCGAAAATTTTGATGGTTTCTCAACCATTCCTTAATTTCAAACTCCTATATCTCGCGAACGGATTGACGAACTCGAGAAATTCCTGTTGCATCTGAAAGTAGAAGATCGCCCGATTACAACGTAATGTGTATTTTTGCCCTAGGCATTTTTAGTTATTGGTTTCGAGTATCAGACTTGCGAAAATTTTGATGGTTTCTCAACCATTCCTTAACTTCAAACTCCCATATCTCGCGAACGGATTACCAACTCGAGAAATTCAGTTGCATCTGAAAGTAGAAACTCGCCCGATTACAACGGTATGTGTATTTTTGCCCTAGGCAATAGTAGTTATTGGTTTCGAGTATCAGACTTGCGAAAATTTTGATGGTTTCTCAACCATTCCTTAACTTCAAACTCCCATATCTCGCGAACGGAATGACGAACTCGAGAAATTCCTGCTGCATCTGAAAGCAGAAACTCGCCCATTTACAACGGTATGTGTATTTCTGCCCTAGGCAATAGTAGTTATTGGTTTCGAGTATCAGATTTGCGAAAATTTTGATGGTTTCTCAACCATTCCTTAACTTCAAACTCCCATATCTCGCGAACGGAATGACGAACTCGAGAAATTCCTGTTGCATCTGAAGGTAGAAGATCGCCCGATTACTGTGGTATGTGTACTTTTCCCCTAGGCCATTCCAGTTATTGGTTTCGAGTATCAGACCAGCGAAAATTTTGATGGTTTCTCAACCATTCCTTAACTTCAAACTCCCATATCTCGCGAACGGATTGTCGAACTCGAGAAATTCCTACTGCATCTGAAAGCAGAAACTCGCCCGATTACAACGGTGTGTGTATTTTTGCCCTAGGCAATAGTAGTGATTGGTTTCGAGTATCAGACATGCGAAAATTTTGATGGTTTCTCAACCATTCCTTAACTACAAACTCCCATATCTCGCGAACGGATTACCAACTCGAGAAATTCCAGTTGCATCTAAAAGCATAATCTCGCCCGATTACAATGGTATGTGTATTTTTGCCCTAGGCCATAGTAGTTATTGGTTTCGAGAATCAGACTTGCGAAAATTTTGATGGCTTCTCAACCATTCCGTAACTTCAAACTCCCATATCTCGCGAACGGATTGACGAACTCGAGAAATTCCTGTTGCATCTGAAAGTAGAAACTCGCCCGATTACAACGGTATGTGAATTTTTGCCCTAGGCCATAGTAGTTATTGGTTTCGAGTATCAGACTTGCGAAAATTTTGATGGTTTCTCAACCATTCCTTAACTTCAAACTCCCATATCTCGCAAACGGATTACCAACTCGAGAAATTCCAGTTGCATCTAAAAGCATAATCTCGCCCGATTATAATGGTATGTGTATTTTTGCCCTAGGCCATAGTAGTTATTGCTTTCGAGAATCAGACTTGCGAAAATTTTGATGGCTTCTCAACCATTCCTTAACTTCAAACTCCCATATCTCGCGAACGGATTGTCGAACTCGAGAAATTCCTACTGCATCTGAAAGCAGAAACTCGCCCGATAACAACGGTGTGTGTATTTTTGCCCTAGGCATTTGTAGTTATTGGTTTCGAGTATCAGACTTGCGAAAATTTTGATGGTTTCTCAACCATTCCTTAACTTCAAACTCCCATATCTCGCGAACGGATTGACGAACTCGAGAAATTCCTGTTGCATCTGAAAGTAGAAACTCGCCCGATTACAACGGTATGTGTATTTTTGCCCTAGGCAATAGTAGTTATTGGTTTCGAGTATCAGACTTGCGAAAATTTTGATGGTTTCTCAACCATTCCTTAACTTCAAACTCCCATATCTCGCGAAAGGAATGACGAACTCGAGAAATTCCCGCTGCATCTGAAAGCAGAAACTCGCCCATTTACAACGGTATGTGTATTTTTGCCCTAGGCAATAGTAGTTATTGGTTTCGAGTATCAGATTTGCGAAAATTTTGATGGTTTCTCAACCATTCCTTAACTTCAAACTCCCATATCTCGCGAACGGAATGACGAACTCGAGAAATTCCTGTTGCATCTGAAGGTAGAAGATCGCCCGATTACTGTGGTATGTGTACTTTTCCCCTAGGCCATTCCAGTTATTGGTTTCGGGTATCAGACCAGCGAAAATTTTGATGATTTGTCAACCATTCCTTAACTTCAAACTCCCATATCTTGCGAACGGATTACCAACTCGAGAAATTCCAGTTGCATCTAAAAGCATAATCTCGCCCGATTACAATGGTATGTGTATTTTTGCTCTAGGCCATAGTAGTTATTGGTTTCGAGAATCAGACTTGCGAAAATTTTGATGGCTTCTCAACCATTCCTTAACTTCAAACTCCCATATCTCGCGAACGGATTGACGAACTCGAGAAATTCCTGTTGCATCGGAAAGTAGAAACTCGCCCGATTACAACGGCATGTGTATTTTTGCCCTAGGCGATAGTAGTTATTGGTTTCGAGTATCAGACTTGCGAAAATTTTGATGGTTTCTCAACCATTCCTTAACTTCAAACTCCCATATCTCGCGAACGGATTACCAACTCGAGAAATTCAGTTGCATCTGAAAGTAGAAACTCGCCCGATTACAAAGGTATGTGTATTTTTGCCCTAGGCAATAGTAGTTATTGGTTTCGAGTATCAGACTTGCGAAAATTTTGATGGTTTCTCAACCATTCCTTAACTTCAAACTCCCATATCTCGCGAACGGATTACCAGCTCGTGAAATTCCAGTTGCATCTAAAAGCATAATCTCGCCCGATTACAATAGTATGTGTAATTTTGCCCTAGGCCATAGCAGTTATTGGTTTCGAGTATCAGACTTGCGAAAATTTTGATGGCTTCTCAACCATTCCTTAACTTCAAACTCCCATATCTCGCGAACGGATTGACGAACTCGAGAGACTCCTGTTGCATCTGAAAGTAGAAACTCGACCGATTACAACGGTGTGTGTATTTTTGCCCTAGGCATTAGTAGTTATTGGTTTCGAGTATCAGACTTGCGAAAATTTTGATGGTTTCTCAACCATTCCTTAATTTCAAACTCCTATATCTCGCGAACGGATTGACGAACTCGAGAAATTCCTGTTGCATCTGAAAGTAGAAGATCGCCCGATTACAACGTAATGTGTATTTTTGCCCTAGGCATTTTTAGTTATTGGTTTCGAGTATCAGACTTGCGAAAATTTTGATGGTTTCTCAACCATTCCTTAACTTCAAACTCCCATATCTCGCGAACGGATTACCAACTCGAGAAATTCAGTTGCATCTGAAAGTAGAAACTCGCCCGATTACAACGGTATGTGTATTTTTGCCCTAGGCAATAGTAGTTATTGGTTTCGAGTATCAGACTTGCGAAAATTTTGATGGTTTCTCAACCATTCCTTAACTTCAAACTCCCATATCTCGCGAACGGAATGACGAACTCGAGAAATTCCTGCTGCATCTGAAAGCAGAAACTCGCCCATTTACAACGGTATGTGTATTTCTGCCCTAGGCAATAGTAGTTATTGGTTTCGAGTATCAGATTTGCGAAAATTTTGATGGTTTCTCAACCATTCCTTAACTTCAAACTCCCATATCTCGCGAACGGAATGACGAACTCGAGAAATTCCTGTTGCATCTGAAGGTAGAAGATCGCCCGATTACTGTGGTATGTGTACTTTTCCCCTAGGCCATTCCAGTTATTGGTTTCGAGTATCAGACCAGCGAAAATTTTGATGGTTTCTCAACCATTCCTTAACTTCAAACTCCCATATCTCGCGAACGGATTGTCGAACTCGAGAAATTCCTACTGCATCTGAAAGCAGAAACTCGCCCGATTACAACGGTGTGTGTATTTTTGCCCTAGGCAATAGTAGTGATTGGTTTCGAGTATCAGACATGCGAAAATTTTGATGGTTTCTCAACCATTCCTTAACTACAAACTCCCATATCTCGCGAACGGATTACCAACTCGAGAAATTCCAGTTGCATCTAAAAGCATAATCTCGCCCGATTACAATGGTATGTGTATTTTTGCCCTAGGCCATAGTAGTTATTGGTTTCGAGAATCAGACTTGCGAAAATTTTGATGGCTTCTCAACCATTCCGTAACTTCAAACTCCCATATCTCGCGAACGGATTGACGAACTCGAGAAATTCCTGTTGCATCTGAAAGTAGAAACTCGCCCGATTACAACGGTATGTGAATTTTTGCCCTAGGCCATAGTAGTTATTGGTTTCGAGTATCAGACTTGCGAAAATTTTGATGGTTTCTCAACCATTCCTTAACTTCAAACTCCCATATCTCGCAAACGGATTACCAACTCGAGAAATTCCAGTTGCATCTAAAAGCATAATCTCGCCCGATTATAATGGTATGTGTATTTTTGCCCTAGGCCATAGTAGTTATTGCTTTCGAGAATCAGACTTGCGAAAATTTTGATGGTTTCTCAACCATTCCTTAACTTCAAACTCCCATATCTCGCGAACGGATTGACGAACTCGAGAAATTCCTACTGCATCTGAAGGCAGAAACTCGCCCGATTACAGTGGTATGTGTACTTTTCCCCTAGGCCATTCCAGTTATTGGTTTCGAGTATCAGATTTGCGAAAATTTTGATGGTTTCTCAACCATTCCTTAACTTCAAACTCCCATATCTCGCGAACGGATTGACGAACTCGAGAAATTCCTGTTGCATCTGAAGGTAGAAGATCGCCCGATTACAGTGGTATGTGTACTTTTCCCCTAGGCCATTCCAGTTATTGGTTTCGAGTATCAGACCAGCGAAAATTTTGATGGTTTCTCAACCATTCCTTAACTTCAAACTCCCATATCTCGCGAACGGATTGTCGAACTCGAGAAATTCCTACTGCATCTGAAATCGGAAACTCGCCCGATTACAACGGTGTGTGTATTTTTGCCCTAGGCAATAGTAGTTATTGGATTCGAGTATCAGACTTGCGAAAATTTTGATGGTTTCTCAACCATTCCTTAACTACAAACTCCCATATCTCGCGAACGGATTACCAACTCGAGAAATTCCAGTTGCATCTAAAAGCATAATCTCGCCCGATTACAATGGTATGTGTATTTTTGCCCTAGGCCATAGTAGTTATTGGTTTCGAGTATCAGACTTGCGAAAATTTTGATGGCTTCTCAACCATTCCTTAACTTCAAACTCCCATAACTCGCGAACGCATTGACGAACTCGAGAAATTCCTGCTGCATCTGAAAGTAGAAGCTCGCCCGATTACAACGGTATGTGTATTTTTGCCCAAGGCAATAGTAGTTATTGGTTTCGAGTATCAGACTTGCGAAAATTTTGATGGTTTCTCAACCATTCCTTAACTTCAAACTCCCATATCTCGCAAACGGATTACCAACTCGAGAAATTCCAGTTGCATCTAAAAGCATAATCTCGCCCGATTACAATGGTATGTGTATTTTTGCCCTAGGCCATAGTAGTTATTGGTTTCGAGAATCAGACTTGCGAAAATTTTGATGGCTTCTCAACCATTCCTTAACTTCAAACTCCCATATCTCGCGAACGGAATGACGAACTCGAGATATTCCTGTTGCATCTGAAGGTAGAAGATCGCCCGATTGCTGTGGTATGTGTACTTTTCCCCTAGGCCATTCCAGTTATTGGTTTCGAGTATCAGACCAGCGAAAATTTTGATGGTTTCTCAACCATTCCTTAACTTCAAACTCGCATATCTCGCGAGCGGATTGTCGAACTCGAGAAATTCCTGTTGCATCTGAAGGTAGAAGATCGCCCGATTACAGTGGTATATGTACTTTTCCCCTAGGCCATACCAGTTATTGGTTTCGAGTATCAGACCAGCGAAAATTTTGATGGTTTCTCAACCATTCCTTAACTTCAAACTCCCATATCTCGCGAACGGATTGTCGAACTCGAGAAATTCCTACTGCATCTGAAAGCAGAAACTCGCCCGATTACAACGGTGTGCGTATTTTTGCCCTAGGCAATAGTAGTTATTGGTTTCGAGTATCAGACTTGCGAAAATTTTGATGGTTTCTCAACCATTCCTTAACTACAAACTCCCATATCTGGCGAACGGATTACCAACTCGAGAAATTCCAGTTGCATCTAAAAGCATAATCTCGCCCGATTACAATGGTATGTGTATTTTTGCCCTAGGCCATAGTAGTTATTGGTTTCGAGTATCAGACTTGCGAAAATTTTGATGGCTTCTCAACCATTCCTTAACTTCAAACTCCCATATCTCGCGAACGCATTGACGAACTCGAGAAATTCCTGCTGCATCTGAAAGTAGTAACTCGCCCGATTACAACGGTATGTGTATTTTTGCCATAGGCGATAGTAGTTATTGGTTTCGAGTATCAGACTTGCGAAAATTTTGATGGTTTCTCAACCATTCCTTAACTTCAAACTCCCATATCTCGCAAACGGATTACCAACTCGAGAAATTCCAGTTGCATCTAAAAGCATAATCTCGCCCGATTACAATGGTATGTGTATTTTTGCCCTAGGCCATAGTAGTTATTGGTTTCGAGAATCAGACTTGCGAAAATTTTGATTGCTTCTCAAGCATTCCTTAACTTCAAACTCCCATATCTCGCGAACGGATTGTCGAACTCGAGAAATTCCTACTGCATCTGAAAGCAGAAACTCGCCCGATTACAACGGTGTGTGTATTTTTGCCCTAGGCAATAGTAGTTATTGGTTTCGAGTATCAGACTTGCGAAAATTTTGATGGTTTCTCAACCATTCCTTAACTTCAAACTCCCATATCTCGCGAACGGATTGACGAACTCGAGAAATTCCTACTGCATCTGAAGGCAGAAACTCGCCCGATTACAGTGGTATGTGTACTTTTCCCCTAGGCCATTCCAGTTATTGGTTTCGAGTATCAGATTTGCGAAAATTTTGATGGTTTCTCAACCATTCCTTAACTTCAAACTCCCATATCTCACGAACGGATTGACGAACTCGAGAAATTCCTGTTGCATCTGAAGGTAGAAGATCGCCCGATTACAGTGGTATGTGTACTTTTCCCCTAGGCCATTCCAGTTATTGGTTTCGAGTATCAGACCAGCGAAAATTTTGATGGTTTCTCAACCATTCCTTAACTTCAAACTCCCATATCTCGCGATCGGATTGTCGAACTCGAGAAATTCCTACTGCATCTGAAAGCAGAAACTCACCCGATTACAACGGTATGTGTATTTTTGCCCTCGGCAATAGTAGTTATTGGTTTCGAGTATCAGACTTGCGAAAATTTTGATGGTTTCTCAACCATTCCTTAACTACAAACTCCCATATCTCGCGAACGGATTACCAGCTCGTGAAATTCCAGTTGCATCTAAAAGCATAATCTCGCCCGATTACAATAGTATGTGTAATTTTGCCCTAGGCCATAGCAGTTATTGGTTTCGAGTATCAGACTTGCGAAAATTTTGATGGCTTCTCAACCATTCCTTAACTTCAAACTCCCATATCTCGCGAACGGATTGACGAACTCGAGAAATTCCTGTTGCATCTGAAAGTAGAAACTCGACCGATTACAACGGTGTGTGTATTTTTGCCCTAGGCATTAGTAGTTATTGGTTTCGAGTATCAGACTTACTAAAATTTTGATAGTTTCTCAACCGTTCCTTAACTTCAAACACCCATATCTCGCGAACGGATTGACGCACTCGAGAAATTCCTGTTGCATCTGAAATAAGAAGCTCGATCGATTACAACGATATGTGTATTTTTGCCCAAGGCAATAGTAGTTATTGGTTTCGAGTATCAGACTTGCGAAAATTTTGATGGTTTCTCAACCATTCCTTAACTTCAAACTCCCATATCTCGCGAACGGATTACCAACTCGAGAAATTCCAGTTGCATCTAAAAGCATAATCTCGCACGATTAAAATGGTATGTGTATTTTTGCCCTAGGCCATAGCAGTTATTGGTTTCGAGTATCAGACTTGCGAAAATTCTGATGGTTTCTCAACCATTCCTTAACTTCAAACTCCCATATCTCGCGAACGGATTGACGAACTCGAGAAATTCCTGTTGCATCTGAAGGTAGAAGATCGCCCGATTACTGTGTTATGTGTACTTTTCCCCTAGGCCATTCCAGTTATTGGTTTCGAGTATCAGACCAGCGAAAATTTTGATGGTTTCTCAACCATTCCTTAACTTCAAACTCCCATATCTCGCGAACGGATTGTCGAACTCGAGAAATTCCTACTGCATCTGAAAGCAGAAACTCGCCCGATTACAACGGTGTGTGTATTTTTGCCCTAGGCAATAGTAGTTATTGGTTTCGAGTATCAGACTTGCGAAAATTCTGATGATTTCTCAACCATTCCTTAACTTCAAACTCCCATATCTCGCGAACGGATTACCAACTCGAGAAATTCCAGTTGCATCTAAAAGCATAATCTCGCCCGATTACAAGGGTATGTGTATTTTTGCCCTAGGCCATAGTAGTTATTGGTTTCGAGAATCAGACTTGCGAAAATTTTGATGGCTTCTCAACCATTCCTTAACTTCATACTCCCATATCTCGCGAACGGATTGACGAACTCGAGAAATTCCTGTTGCATCTGAAAGTAGAAACTCGCCCGATTACAACGGTATGTGTATTTTTGCCCTAGGTAATAGTAGTTATTGGTTTCGAGTATCAGACTTGCGAAAATTTTGATGGTTTCTCAACCATTCCTTAACTTCAAACTCCCATATCTCGCGAACGGAATGACGAACTCGAGAAATTCCTGCTGCATCTGAAAGCAAAAACTCGCCCATTTACAACGGTATGTGTATTTTTGCCCTAGGTAATAGTAGTTATTGGTTTCGAGTATCAGATTTGCGAAAATTTTGATGGTTTCTCAACCATTCCTTAACTTCAAACTCCCATATCTCGCGAACGGAATGACGAACTCGAGAAATTCCTACTGCATCTGAAAGCAGAAACTCGCCCGATTACAACGGTATGTGTATTTTTGCCCTAGGCGATAGTAGTTATTGGTTTCGAGTATCAGACTTGCGAAAATTTTGATGGTTTCTCAACCATTCCTTAACTTCAAACTCCCATATCTCGCGAACGGATTGACGAACTCGAGAAATTCCTACTGCATCTGAAGGCAGAAACTCGCCCGATTACAGTGGTATGTGTGCTTTTCCCCTGGGCCATTCCAGTTATTGGTTTCGAGTATCAGATTTGCGAAAATTTTGATGGTTTCTCAACCATTCCTTAACTTCAAACTCCCATATCTCGCGAACGGATTGACGAACTCGAGAAATTCCTGTTGCATCTGAAGGTAGAAGATCGCCCGATTACAGTGGTATGTGTACTTTTCCCCTAGGCCATTCCAGTTATTGGTTTCGAGTATCAGACTTGCGAAAGTTTTGATGGCTTCTCAACCATTCCTTAACTTCAAACTCCCATATCTCGCGATCGGATTGTCGAACTCGAGAAATTCCTGTTGCATGTGAAATCAGAAGCTCGATCGATTACAACGGTATGTGTATTTTTGCCCTAGGCAATAGTAGTTATTGGTTTCGAGTACCAGACTTGCGAAAATTTTGATGGTTTCTCAACCATTCCTTAACTTTAAACTCCCATATCTCGCGAACGGATTACCAACTTGAGAAATTCCAGTTGCATCTAAAAGCATAATCTCGCCCGATTACAATGGTATGTGTATTTTTGCCCTAGGCCATAGCAGTTATTGGTTTCGAGTATCAGACTTGCGAAAATTCTGATGGTTTCTCAACCATACCTTAACTTCAAACTCCCATATCTCGCGAACGGATTGACGAACTCGAGAAATTCCTGTTGCATCTGAAGGTAGAAGATCGCCCGATTACTGTGCTATGTGTACTTTTGCCCTAGGCCATTCCAGTTATTGGTTTCGAGTATCAGACCAGCGAAAATTTTGATGGTTTCTCAACCATTCCTTAACTTCAAACTCCCATATCTCGCGAACGGATTGTCGAACTCGAGAAATTCCTACTGCATCTGAAAGCAGAAACTCGCCCGATTACAACGGTGTGTGTATTTTTGCCCTAGGCAATAGTAGTTATTGGTTTCGAGTATCAGACTTGCGAAAATTTTGATGGCTTCTCAACCATTCCTTAACTTCAAACTCCCATATCTCGCGAACGCATTGACGAACTCGAGAAATTCCTGCTGCATCTGAAAGTAGAAGCTCGCCCGATTACAACGGTATGTGTATTTTTGCCCTAGGCAATAGTAGTTATTGGTTTCGAGTACCAGACTTGCGAAAATTTTGATGGTTTCTCAACCATTCCTTAACTTCAAACTCCCATATCTCGCGAACGGAATGACGAACTCGAGAAATTCCTGCTGCATCTGAAAGCAAAAAATCGCCCATTTACAACGGTATGTGTATTTTTGCCCTAGGTAATAGTAGTTATTGGTTTCGAGTATCAGATTTGCGAAAATTTTGATGGTTTCTCAACCATTCCTTAACTTCAAACTCCCATATCTCGCGATCGGATTGTCGAACTCGAGAAATTCCTACTGCATCTGAAAGCAGAAACTCGCCCGATTACAACGGTATGTGTATTTTTGCCCTAGGCAATAGTAGTTATTGGTTTCGAGTATCAGACTTGCGAAAATTTTGATGGTTTCTCAACCATTCCTTAACTACAAACTCCCATATCTCGCGAACGGATTACCAGCTCGTGAAATTCCAGTTGCATCTAAAAGCATAATCTCGCCCGATTACAATAGTATGTGTAATTTTGCCCTAGGCCATAGCAGTTATTGGTTTCGAGTATCAGACTTGCGAAAATTTTGATGGCTTCTCAACCATTCCTTAACTTCAAACTCCCATATCTCGCGAACGGATTGACGAACTCGAGAAATTCCTGTTGCATCTGAAAGTAGAAACTCGACCGATTACAACGGTGTGTGTATTTTTGCCCTAGGCATTAGTAGTTATTGGTTTCGAGTATCAGACTTGCGAAAATTTTGATGGTTTCTCAACCATTCCTTAACTTCAAACTCCCATATCTCGCGAACGGATTGACGAACTCGAGAAATTCCCACTGCATCTGAAGGCAGAAACTCGCCCGATTACAGTGGTATGTGTACTTTTCCCCTAGGCCATTCCAGTTATTGGTTTCGAGTATCAGATTTGCGAAAATTTTGATGGTTTCTCAACCATTCCTTAACTTCAAACTCCCATATCTCGCGAACGGATTGACGAACTCGAGAAATTCCTGTTGCATCTGAAGGTAGAAGATCACCCGATTACAGTGGTATGTGTACTTTTCCCCTAGGCCATTCCAGTTATTGGTTTCAAGTATCAGACCAGCGAAAATTTTGATGGTTTCTCAACCATTCCTTAACTTCAAACTCCCATATCTCGCGATCGGATTGTCGAACTCGAGAAATTCCTACTGTATCTGAAAGCAGAAACTCGCCCGATTACAACGGTATGTGTATTTTTGCCCTAGGCAATAGTAGTTATTGGTTTCGAGTATCAGACTTGCGAAAATTTTGATGGTTTCTCAACCATTCCTTAACTACAAACTCCCATATCTCGCGAACGGATTACCAGCTCGTGAAATTCCAGTTGCATCTAAAAGCATAATCTCGCCCGATTACAATAGTATGTGTAATTTTGCCCTAGGCCATAGCAGTTATTGGTTTCGAGTATCAGACTTGCGAAAATTTTGATGGCTTCTCAACCATTCCTTAACTTCAAACTCCCATATCTCGCGAACGGATTGACGAACTCGAGAAATTCCTGTTGCATCTGAAAGTAGAAACTCGACCGATTACAACGGTGTGTGTATTTTTGCCCTAGGCATTAGTAGTTATTGGTTTCGAGTATCAGACTTGCGAAAATTTTGATGGTTTCTCAACCATTCCTTAACTTCAAACTCCCATATCTCGCGAACGGATTGACGAACTCGAGAAATTCCCACTGCATCTGAAGGCAGAAACTCGCCCGATTACAGTGGTATGTGTACTTTTCCCCTAGGCCATTCCAGTTATTGGTTTCGAGTATCAGATTTGCGAAAATTTTGATGGTTTCTCAACC
This sequence comes from Ptiloglossa arizonensis, assembly GCF_051014685.1. NCBI lineage: Eukaryota > Metazoa > Arthropoda > Insecta > Hymenoptera > Colletidae > Ptiloglossa > Ptiloglossa arizonensis. The sequence continues at coordinate 1,523,123 of NW_027478424.1, forward strand.
ATTCCTTAACTTCAAACTCCCATATCTCGCGAACGGATTGACGAACTCGAGAAATTCCTGTTGCATCTGAAGGTAGAAGATCGCCCGATTACAGTGGTATGTGTACTTTTCCCCTAGGCCATTCCAGTTATTGGTTTCGAGTATCAGACCAGCGAAAATTTTGATGGTTTCTCAACCATTCCTTAACTTCAAACTCCCATATCTCGCGAACGGATTGACGAACTCGAGAAATTCCTGTTGCATCTGAAAGTAGAAACTCGCCCGATTACAACGGTATGTGTATTTTTGCCCTAGGCCATAGCAGTTATTGGTTTCGAGTATCAGACTTGCGAAAATTTTGATGGTTTCTCAACCATTCCTTAACTTCAAACTCCCATATCTCGCGAACGGATTGACGAACTCGAGAAATTCCTACAGCATCTGAAGGCAGAAACTCGCCCGATTACAGTGGTATGTGTGCTTTTCCCCTGGGCCATTCCAGTTATTGGTTTCGAGTATCAGACCAGCGAAAATTTTGATGGTTTCTCAACCGTTCCTTAACTTCAAACTCCCACATCTCGCGAACGGATTACCAACTCGAGAAATTCCAGTTGCATCTAAAAGCATAATCTCGCCCGATTACAATGGTATGTGTATTTTTGCCCTAGGCCATACTAGTTATTGGTTTCGAGAATCAGACTTGCGAAAATTTTGATGGCTTCTAAACCATTCCTTAACTTCAAACTCCCATATCTCGCGAACGGATTGACGAACTCGAGAAATTCCTGTTGCATCTGAAAGTAGAAACTCGCCCGATTACAACGGGATGTGTATTTTTGCCCTAGGCAATAGTAGTTATTGGTTTCGAGTATCAGACTTGCGAAAATTTTGATGGTTTCTCAACCATTCCTTAACTTCAAACTCCCATATCTCGCGAACGGAATGACGAACTCGAGAAATTCCTGCTGCATCTGAAAGCAAAAACTCGCCCATTTACAACGGTATGTGTATTTTTGCCCTAGGTAATAGTAGTTATTGGTTTCGAGTATCAGATTTGCGAAAATTTTGATGGTTTCTCAACCATTCCTTAACTTCAAACTCCCATATCTCGCGAACGGAATGACGAACTCGAGAAATTCCTACTGCATCTGAAAGCAGGAACTCGCCCGATTACAACGGTATGTGTATTTTTGCCCTAGGCGATAGTAGTTATTGGTTTCGAGTATCAGACTTGCGAAAATTTTGATGGTTTCTCAACCATTCCTTAACTTCAAACTCCCATATCTCGCGAACGGATTGACGAACTCGAGAAATTCCTACAGCATCTGAAGGCAGAAACTCGCCCGATTACAGTGGTATGTGTGCTTTTCCCCTGGGCCATTCCAGTTATTGGTTTCGAGTATCAGATTTGCGAAAATTTTGATGGTTTCTCAACCATTCCTTAACTTCAAAATCCCATATCTCGCGAACGGATTGACGAACTCGAGAAATTCCTGTTGCATCTGAAGGTAGAAGATCGCCCGATTACAGTGGTATGTGTACTTTTCCCCTAGGCCATTCCAGTTATTGGTTTCGAGTATCAGACTTGCGAAAGTTTTGATGGCTTCTCAACCATTCCTTAACTTCAAACTCCCATATCTCGCGATCGGATTGTCGAACTCGAGAAATTCCTGTTGCATCTGAAAGTAGAAACTCGACCGATTACAACGGTGTGTGTATTTTTGCCCTAGGCATTAGTAGTTATTGGTTTCGAGTATCAGACTTACTAAAATTTTGGTAGTTTCTCAACCGTTCCTTAACTTCAAACTCCCATATCTCGCGAACGGATTGACGCACTCGTGAAATTCCTGTTGCATCTGAAATCAGAAGCTCGATCGATTACAACGGTATGTGTATTTTTGCCCTAGGCAATAGTAGTTATTGGTTTCGAGTATCAGACTTGCGAAAATTTTGATGGCTTCTCAACCATTCCTTAACTTCAAACTCCCATATCTCGCGAACGGATTGACGAACTCGAGAAATTCCAGCTGCATCTGAAAGTAGAAACTCGCCCGATTACAGTGGTATGTTTACTTTTCCCCTAGGCCATTCCAGTTATTGGTTTCGAGTATCAGATTTGCGAAAATTTTTATGGTTTCTCAACCATTCCTTAACTTCAAACTCCCATATCTCGCGAACGGATTGACGAACTCGAGAAATTCCTGTTGCATCTGAAGGTAGAAGATCGCCCGATTACAGTGGTATGTGTACTTTTCCCCTAGGCCATTCCAGTTATTGGTTTCGAGTATCAGACCAGCGAAAATTTTGATGGTTTCTCAACCATTCCTTAACTTCAAACTCCCATATCTCGCGATCGGATTGTCGAACTCGAGAAATTCCTACTGCATCTAAAAGCATAATCTCGCCCGATTACAATAGTATGTGTAATTTTGCCCTAGGCCATAGCAGTTATTGGTTTCGAGTATCAGACTTGCGAAAATTTTGATGGCTTCTCAACCATTCCTTAACTTCAAACTCCCATATCTCGCGAACGGATTGACGAAATCGAGAAATTCCTGTTGCATCTGAAATCAGAAGCTCGATCGATTACAACGGTATGTGTATTTTTGCCCTAGGCAATAGTAGTTATTGGTTTCGAGTATCAGACTTGCGAAAATTTTGATGGTTTCTCAACCATTCCTTAACTTTAAACTCCCATATCTCGCGAACGGATTACCAACTCGAGAAATTCCAGTTGCATCTAAAAGCATAATCTCGCCCGATTACAATGGTATGTGTATTTTTGCCCTAGGCCATAGCAGTTATTGGTTTCGAGTATCAGACTTGCGAAAATTCTGATGGTTTCTCAACCATTCCTTAACTTCAAACTCCCATATCTCGCGAACGGATTGACGAACTCGAGAAATTCCTGTTGCATCTGAAGGTAGAAGATCGCCCGATTACTGTGCTATGTGTACTTTTCCCCTAGGCCATTCCAGTTATTGGTTTCGAGTATCAGACCAACGAAAATTTTGATGGTTTCTCAACCATTCCTTAACTTCAAACTCCCATATCTCGCGAACGGATTGACGAACTCGAGAAATTCCTGTTGCATCTGAAGGTAGAAGATCGCACGATTACAGTGGTATGTGTACTTTTCCCCTAGGCCATTCCAGTTATTGGTTTCGAGTATCAGACCAGCGAAAATTTTGATGGTTTCTCAACCATTCCTTAACTTCAAACTCCCATATCTCGCGATCGGATTGTCGAACTCGAGAAATTCCTACTGCATCTGAAAGCAGAAACTCGCCCGATTACAACGGTATGTGTATTTTTGCCCTAGGCAATAGTAGTTATTGGTTTCGAGTATCAGACATGCGAAAATTTTGATGGATTCTCAACCATTCCTTAACTACAAACTCCCATATTTCGCGAACGGATTACCAGCTCGTGAAATTCCAGTTGCATCTAAAAGCATAATCTCGCCCGATTACAATAGTATGTGTAATTTTGCCCTAGGCCATAGCAGTTATTGGTTTCGAGTATCAGACTTGCGAAAATTTTGATGGCTTCTCAACCATTCCTTAACTTCAAACTCCCATATCTCGCGAACGGATTGACGAAATCGAGAAATTCCTGTTGCATCTGAAAGTAGAAACTCGACCGATTACAACGGTGTGTGTATTTTTGCCCTAGGCATTAGTACTTATTGGTTTCGAGTATCAGACTTACTAAAATTTTGATAGTTTCTCAACCGTTCCTTAACTTCAAACTCCCATATCTCGCGAACGGATTGACGCACTCGAGAAATTCCTGTTGCATCTGAAATAAGAAGCTCGATCGATTACAACGGTATGTGTATTTTTGCCCAAGGCAATAGTAGTTATTGGTTTCGAGTATCAGACTTGCGAAAATTTTGATGATTTCCCAACCATTCCTTAACTTCAAACTCCCATATCTCGCGAACGGATTACCAACTCGAGAAATTCCAGTTGCATCTAAAAGCATAATCTCGCCCGATTACAATGGTATGTGTATTTTTGCCCTAGGCCATAGTAGTTATTGGTTTCGAGAATCAGACTTGCGAAAATTTTGATGGCTTCTAAACCATTCCTTAACTTCAAACTCCCATATCTCGCGAACGGATTGACGAACTCGAGAAATTCCTGTTGCATCTGAAAGTAGAAACTCGCCCGATTACAACGGTATGTGTATTTTTGCCCTAGGCAATAGTAGTTATTGGTTTCGAGTATCAGACTTGCGAAAATTTTGATGGTTTCTCAACCATTCCTTAACTTCAAACTCCCATATCTCGCGAACGGAATGACGAACTCGAGAAATTCCTACTGCATCTGAAAGCAGAAACTCGCCCGATTACAACGGTATGTGTATTTTTGCCCTAGGCCATAGTAGTTATTGGTTTCGAGTATCAGACTTGCGAAAATTTTGATGGTTCCTCAACCATTCCTTAACTACAAACTCCCATATCTCGCGAACGGATTACCAGCTCGTGAAATTCCAGTTGCATCTAAAAGCATAATCTCGCCCGATTACAATAGTATGTGTAATTTTGCCCTAGGCCATAGCAGTTATTGGTTTCGAGTATCAGACTTGCGAAAATTTTGATGGCTTCTCAACCATTCCTTAACTTCAAACTCCCATATCTCGCGAACGGATTGACGAACTCGAGAAATTCCTGTTGCATCTGAAAGTAGAAACTCGACCGATTACAACGGTGTGTGTATTTTTGCCCTAGGCATTAGTACTTATTGGTTTCGAGTATCAGAGTTACTAAAATTTTGATAGTTTCTCAACCGTTCCTTAACTTCAAACTCCCATATCTCGCGAACGGATTGACGCACTCGTGAAATTCCTGTTGCATCTGAAATAAGAAGCTCGATCGATTACAACGGTATGTGTATTTTTGCCCAAGGCAATAGTAGTTATTGGTTTCGAGTATCAGACTTGCGAAAATTTTGATGATTTCTCAACCATTCCTTAACTTCAAACTCCCATATCTCGCGAACGGATTACCAACTCGAGAAATTCCAGTTACATCTAAAAGCATAATCTCGCCCGATTACAATGGTATGTGTATTTTTGCCCTAGGCCATAGTAGTTATTGGTTTCGAGAATCAGACTTGCGAAAATTTTGATGGCTTCTAAACCATTCCTTAACTTCAAACTCCCATATCTCGCGAACGGATTGACGAACTCGAGAAATTCCTGTTGCATCTGAAAGTAGAAACTCGCCCGATTACAACGGTATGTGTATTTTTGCCCTAGGCAATAGTAGTTATTGGTTTCGAGTATCAGACTTGCGAAAATTTTGATGGTTTCTCAACCATTCCTTAACTTCAAACTCCCATATCTCGCGAACGGAATGACGAACTCGAGAAATTCCTGCTGCATCTGAAAGCAAAAACTCGCCCATTTACAACGGTATGTGTATTTTTGCCCTAGGTAATAGTAGTTATTGGTTTCGAGTATCAGATTTGCGAAAATTTTGATGGTTTCTCAACCATTCCTTAACTTCAAACTCCCATATCTCGCGAACGGAATGACGAACTCGAGAAATTCCTACTGCATCTGAAAGCAGAAACTCGCCCGATTACAACGGTATGTGTATTTTTGCCCTAGGCGATAGTAGTTATTGGTTTCGAGTATCAGACTTGCGAAAATTTTGATGGTTTCTCAACCATTCCTTAACTTCAAACTCCCATATCTCGCGAACGGATTGACGAACTCGAGAAATTCCTACTGCATCTGAAGGCAGAAACTCGCCCGATTACAACGGTATGTGTATTTTTGCCCTAGGCGATAGTACTTATTGGTTTCGAGTATCAGAGTTACTAAAATTTTGATAGTTTCTCAACCGTTCCTTAACTTCAAACTCCCATATCTCGCGAACGGATTGACGCACTCGTGAAATTCCTGTTGCATCTGAAATAAGAAGCTCGATCGATTACAACGGTATGTGTATTTTTGCCCAAGGCAATAGTAGTTATTGGTTTCGAGTATCAGATTTGCGAAAATTTTGATGGTTTCTCAACCATTCCTTAACTTCAAACTCCCATATCTCGCGATCGGATTGTCGAACTCGAGAAATTCCTACTGCATCTGAAAGCAGAAACTCGCCCGATTACAACGGTATGTGTATTTTTGCCCTAGGCAATAGTAGTTATTGGTTTCGAGTATCAGACTTGCGAAAATTTTGATGGTTTCTCAACCATTCCTTAACTTCAAACTCCCATATCTCGCGAACGGAATGACGAACTCGAGAAATTCCTACTGCATCTGAAAGCAGAAACTCGCCCGATTACAACGGTATGTGTATTTTTGCCCTAGGCCATAGTAGTTATTGGTTTCGAGTATCAGACTTGCGAAAATTTTGATGGTTCCTCAACCATTCCTTAACTACAAACTCCCATATCTCGCGAACGGATTACCAGCTCGTGAAATTCCAGTTGCATCTAAAAGCATAATCTCGCCCGATTACAATAGTATGTGTAATTTTGCCCTAGGCCATAGCAGTTATTGGTTTCGAGTATCAGACTTGCGAAAATTTTGATGGCTTCTCAACCATTCCTTAACTTCAAACTCCCATATCTCGCGAACGGATTGACGAACTCGAGAAATTCCTGTTGCATCTGAAAGTAGAAACTCGACCGATTACAACGGTGTGTGTATTTTTGCCCTAGGCATTAGTACTTATTGGTTTCGAGTATCAGAGTTACTAAAATTTTGATAGTTTCTCAACCGTTCCTTAACTTCAAACTCCCATATCTCGCGAACGGATTGACGCACTCGTGAAATTCCTGTTGCATCTGAAATAAGAAGCTCGATCGATTACAACGGTATGTGTATTTTTGCCCAAGGCAATAGTAGTTATTGGTTTCGAGTATCAGACTTGCGAAAATTTTGATGATTTCTCAACCATTCCTTAACTTCAAACTCCCATATCTCGCGAACGGATTACCAACTCGAGAAATTCCAGTTGCATCTAAAAGCATAATCTCGCCCGATTACAATGGTATGTGTATTTTTGCCCTAGGCCATAGTAGTTATTGGTTTCGAGAATCAGACTTGCGAAAATTTTGATGGCTTCTAAACCATTCCTTAACTTCAAACTCCCATATCTCGCGAACGGATTGACGAACTCGAGAAATTCCTGTTGCATCTGAAAGTAGAAACTCGCCCGATTACAACGGTATGTGTATTTTTGCCCTAGGCAATAGTAGTTATTGGTTTCGAGTATCAGACTTGCGAAAATTTTGATGGTTTCTCAACCATTCCTTAACTTCAAACTCCCATATCTCGCGAACGGAATGACGAACTCGAGAAATTCCTGCTGCATCTGAAAGCAAAAACTCGCCCATTTACAACGGTATGTGTATTTTTGCCCTAGGTAATAGTAGTTATTGGTTTCGAGTATCAGATTTGCGAAAATTTTGATGGTTTCTCAACCATTCCTTAACTTCAAACTCCCATATCTCGCGAACGGAATGACGAACTCGAGAAATTCCTACTGCATCTGAAAGCAGAAACTCGCCCGATTACAACGGTATGTGTATTTTTGCCCTAGGCGATAGTAGTTATTGGTTTCGAGTATCAGACTTGCGAAAATTTTGATGGTTTCTCAACCATTCCTTAACTTCAAACTCCCATATCTCGCGAACGGATTGACGAACTCGAGAAATTCCTACTGCATCTGAAGGCAGAAACTCGCCCGATTACAACGGTATGTGTATTTTTGCCCTAGGCGATAGTAGTTATTGGTTTCGAGTATCAGACTTGCGAAAATTTTGATGGTTTCTCAACCATTCCTTAACTACAAACTCCCATATCTCGCGAACGGATTACCAGCTCGTGAAATTCCAGTTGCATCTAAAAGCATAATCTCGCCCGATTACAATAGTATGTGTAATTTTGCCCTAGGCCATAGCAGTTATTGGTTTCGAGTATCAGACTTGCGAAAATTTTGATGGCTTCTCAACCATTCCTTAACTTCAAACTCCCATATCTCGCGAACGGATTGACGAACTCGAGAAATTCCTGTTGCATCTGAAAGTAGAAACTCGACCGATTACAACGGTGTGTGTATTTTTGCCCTAGGCATTAGTACTTATTGGTTTCGAGTATCAGACTTACTAAAATTTTGATAGTTTCTCAACCGTTCCTTAACTTCAAACTCCCATATCTCGCGAACGGATTGACGCACTCGAGAAATTCCTGTTGTATCTGAAATAAGAAGCTCGATCGATTACAACGGTATGTGTATTTTTGCCCAAGGCAATAGTAGTTATTGGTTTCGAGTATCAGACTTGCCAAAATTTTGATGATTTCTCAACCATTCCTTAACTTCAAACTCCCATATCTCGCGAACGGATTACCAACTCGAGAAATTCCAGTTGCATCTAAAAGCATAATCTCGCCCGATTACAATGGTATGTGTATTTTTGCCCTAGGCCATAGTAGTTATTGGTTTCGAGAATCAGACTTGCGAAAATTTTGATGGCTTCTAAACCATTCCTTAACTTCAAACTCCCATATCTCGCGAACGGATTGACGAACTCGAGAAATTCCTGTTGCATCTGAAAGTAGAAACTCGCCCGATTACAACGGTATGTGTATTTTTGCCCTAGGCAATAGTAGTTATTGGTTTCGAGTATCAGACTTGCGAAAATTTTGATGGTTTCTCAACCATTCCTTAACTTCAAACTCCCATATCTCGCGAACGGAATGACGAACTCGAGAAATTCCTGCTGCATCTGAAAGCAAAAACTCGCCCATTTACAACGGTATGTGTATTTTTGCCCTAGGTAATAGTAGTTATTGGTTTCGAGTATCAGATTTGCGAAAATTTTGATGGTTTCTCAACCATTCCTTAACTTCAAACTCCCATATCTCGCGAACGGAATGACGAACTCGAGAAATTCCTACTGCATCTGAAAGCAGAAACTCGCCCGATTACAACGGTATGTGTATTTTTGCCCTAGGCGATAGTAGTTATTGGTTTCGAGTATCAGACTTGCGAAAATTTTGATGGTTTCTCAACCATTCCTTAACTTCAAACTCCCATATCTCGCGAACGGATTGACGAACTCGAGAAATTCCTACTGCATCTGAAGGCAGAAACTCGCCCGATTACAACGGTATGTGTATTTTTGCCCTAGGCGATAGTAGTTATTGGTTTCGAGTATCAGACTTGCGAAAATTTTGATGGTTTCTCAACCATTCCTTAACTACAAACTCCCATATCTCGCGAACGGATTACCAGCTCGTGAAATTCCAGTTGCATCTAAAAGCATAATCTCGCCCGATTACAATAGTATGTGTAATTTTGCCCTAGGCCATAGCAGTTATTGGTTTCGAGTATCAGACTTGCGAAAATTTTGATGGCTTCTCAACCATTCCTTAACTTCAAACTCCCATATCTCGCGAACGGATTGACGAACTCGAGAAATTCCTGTTGCATCTGAAAGTAGAAACTCGACCGATTACAACGGTGTGTGTATTTTTGCCCTAGGCATTAGTACTTATTGGTTTCGAGTATCAGACTTACTAAAATTTTGATAGTTTCTCAACCGTTCCTTAACTTCAAACTCCCATATCTCGCGAACGGATTGACGCACTCGAGAAATTCCTGTTGTATCTGAAATAAGAAGCTCGATCGATTACAACGGTATGTGTATTTTTGCCCAAGGCAATAGTAGTTATTGGTTTCGAGTATCAGACTTGCCAAAATTTTGATGATTTCTCAACCATTCCTTAACTTCAAACTCCCATATCTCGCGAACGGATTACCAACTCGAGAAATTCCAGTTGCATCTAAAAGCATAATCTCGCCCGATAACAATGGTATGTGTATTTTTGCCCTAGGCCATAGTAGTTATTGGTTTCGAGAATCAGACTTGCGAAAATTTTGATGGCTTCTAAACCATTCCTTAACTTCAAACTCCCATATTTCGCGAACGGATTGACGAACTCGAGAAATTCCTGTTGCATCTGAAAGTAGAAACTCGCCCGATTACAACGGTATGTGTATTTTTGCCCTAGGCAATAGTAGTTATTGGTTTCGAGTATCAGACTTGCGAAAATTTTGATGGTTTCTCAACCATTCCTTAACTTCAAACTCCCATATCTCGCGATCGGATTGTCGAACTCGAGAAATTCCTACTGCATCTGAAAGCAGAAACTCGCCCGATTACAACGGTATGTGTATTTTTGCCCTAGGCGATAGTAGTTATTGGTTTCGAGTATCAGACTTGCGAAAATTTTGATGGTTTCTCAACCATTCCTTAACTACAAACTCCCATATCTCGCGAACGGATTACCAGCTCGTGAAATTCCAGTTGCATCTAAAAGCATAATCTCGCCCGATTACAATAGTATGTGTAATTTTGCCCTAGGCCATAGCAGTTATTGGTTTCGAGTATCAGACTTGCGAAAATTTTGATGGCTTCTCAACCATTCCTTAACTTCAAACTCCCATATCTCGCGAACGGATTGACGAACTCGAGAAATTCCTGTTGCATCTGAAAGTAGAAACTCGCCCGATTACAACGGTATGTGTATTTTTGCCCTAGGCAATAGTAGTTATTGGTTTCGAGTATCAGATTTGCGAAAATTTTGATGGTTTCTCAACCATTCCTTAACTTCAAACTCCCATATCTCGCGAACGGAATGACGAACTCGAGAAATTCCTACTGCATCTGAAAGCAGAAACTCGCCCGATTACAACGGTATGTGTATTTTTGCCCTAGGCGATAGTAGTTATTGGTTTCGAGTATCAGACTTGCGAAAATTTTGATGGTTTCTCAACCATTCCTTAACTTCAAACTCCCATATCTCGCGAACGGATTGACGAACTCGAGAAATTCCTGTTGCATCTGAAGGTAGAAGATCGCCCGATTACAGTGGTATGTGTACTTTTCCCCTAGGCCATTCCAGTTATTGGTTTCGAGTATCAGACCAGCGAAAATTTTGATGGTTTCTCAACCATTCCTTAACTTCAAACTCCCATATCTCGCGATCGGATTGTCGAACTCGAGAAATTCCTACTGCATCTGAAAGCAGAAACTCGCCCGATTACAACGGTATGTGTATTTTTGCCCTAGGCAATAGTAGTTATTGGTTTCGAGTATCAGACTTGCGAAAATTTTGATGGTTTCTCAACCATTCCTTAACTACAAACTCCCATATCTCGCGAACGGATTACCAGCTCGTGAAATTCCAGTTGCATCTAAAAGCATAATCTCGCCCGATTACAATAGTATGTGTAATTTTGCCCTAGGCCATAGCAGTTATTGGTTTCGAGTATCAGACTTGCGAAAATTTTGATGGCTTCTCAACCATTCCTTAACTTCAAACTCCCATATCTCGCGAACGGATTGACGAACTCGAGAAATTCCTGTTGCATATGAAAGTAGAAACTCGACCGATTACAACGGTGTGTGTATTTTTGCCCTAGGCATTAGTAGTTATTGGTTTCGAGTATCAGACTTGCGAAAATTTTGATGGTTTCTCAACCATTCCTTAACTTCAAACTCCCATATCTCGCGAACGGATTGACGAACTCGAGAAATTCCTACTGCATCTGAAGGCAGAAACTCGCCCGATTACAACGGTATGTGTATTTTTGCCCAAGGCAATAGTAGTTATTGGTTTCGAGTATCAGACTTGCGAAAATTTTGATGATTTCTCAACCATTCCTTAACTTCAAACTCCCATATCTCACGAACGGATTGACGAACTCGAGAAATTCCGGTTGCATCTGAAAGTAGAAACTCGCCCGATTACAACGGTATGTGTATTTTTGCCCTAGGCAATAGTAGTTATTGGTTTCGAGTATCAGACTTGCGAAAATTTTGATGGTTTCTCAACCATTCCTTAACTTCAAACTCCCATATCTCGCGAACGGATTACCAACTCGAGAAATTCCAGTTGCATCTAAAAGCATAATCTCGCCCGATTACAATGGTATGTGTATTTTTGCCCTAGGCCATAGTAGTTATTGGTTTCGAGAATCAGACTTGCGAAAATTTTGATGGCTTCTAAACCATTCCTTAACTTCAAACTCCCATATCTCACGAACGGATTGACGAACTCGAGAAATTCCGGTTGCATCTGAAAGTAGAAACTCGCCCGATTACAACGGTATGTGTATTTTTGCCCTAGGCAATAGTAGTTATTGGTTTCGAGTATCAGACTTGCGAAAATTTTGATGGTTTCTCAACCATTCCTTAACTTCAAACTCCCATATCTCGCGAACGGAATGACGAACTCGAGAAATTCCTGCTGCATCTGAAAGCAAAAACTCGCCCATTTACAACGGTATGTGTATTTTTGCCCTAGGTAATAGTAGTTATTGGTTTCGAGTATCAGATTTGCGAAAATTTTGATGGTTTCTCAACCATTCCTTAACTTCAAACTCCCATATCTCGCGAACGGAATGACGAACTCGAGAAATTCCTACTGCATCTGAAAGCAGAAACTCGCCCGATTACAACGGTATGTGTATTTTTGCCCTAGGCGATAGTAGTTATTGGTTTCGAGTATCAGATTTGCGAAAATTTTGATGGTTTCTCAACCATTCCTTAACTTCAAACTCCCATATCTCGCGAACGGATTGACGAACTCGAGAAATTCCTGTTGCATCTGAAGGTAGAAGATCGCCCGATTACAGTGGTATGTGTACTTTTCCCCTAGGCCATTCCAGTTATTGGCTTCGAGTATCAGACCAGCGAAAATTTTGATGGTTTCTCAACCATTCCTTAACTTCAAACTCCCATATCTCGCGATCGGATTGTCGAACTCGAGAAATTCCTACTGCATCTGAAAGCAGAAACTCGCCCGATTACAACGGTATGTGTATTTTTGCCCTAGGCAATAGTAGTTATTGGTTTCGAGTATCAGACTTGCGAAAATTTTGATGGTTTCTCAACCATTCCTTAACTACAAACTCCCATATCTCGCGAACGGATTACCAGCTCGTGAAATTCCAGTTGCATCTAAAAGCATAATCCCGCCCGATTACAATAGTATGTGTAATTTTGCCCTAGGCCATAGCAGTTATTGGTTTCGAGTATCAGACTTGCGAAAATTTTGATGGCTTCTCAACCATTCCTTAACTTCAAACTCCCATATCTCGCGAACGGATTGACGAACTCGAGAAATTCCTGTTGCATCTGAAAGTAGAAACTCGACCGATTACAACGGTGTGTGTATTTTTGCCCTAGGCATTAGTAGTTATTGGTTTCGAGTATCAGACTTACTAAAATTTTGATAGTTTCTCAACCGTTCCTTAACTTCAAACTCCCATATCTCGCGAACGGATTGACGCACTCGTGAAATTCCTGTTGCATCTGAAATCAGAAGCTCGATCGATTACAACGGTATGTGTATTTTTGCCCTAGGCAATAGTAGTTATTGGTTTCGAGTATCAGACTTGCGAAAATTTTGATGGTTTCTCAACCATTCCTTAACTTTAAACTCCCATATCTCGCGAACGGATTACCAACTCGAGAAATTCCAGTTGCATCTAAAAGCATAATCTCGCCCGATTACAATGGTATGTGTATTTTTGCCCTAGGCCATAGCAGTTATTGGTTTCGAGTATCAGACTTGCGAAAATTCTGATGGTTTCTCAACCATTCCTTAACTTCAAACTCCCATATCTCGCGAACGGATTGACGAACTCGAGAAATTCCTGTTGCATCTGAAGGTAGAAGATCGCCCGATTACTGTGGTATGTGTACTTTTCCCCTAGGGCATTCCAGTTATTGGTTTCGAGTATCAGACCAGCGAAAATTTTGATGGTTTCTCAACCATTCCTTAACTTCAAACTCCCATATCTCGCGAACGGATTGTCGAACTCGAGAAATTCCTACTGCATCTGAAAGCAGAAACTCGCCCGATTACAACGGTGTGTGTATTTTTGCCCTAGGCTATAGTAGTTATTGGTTTCGAGTATCAGACTTGCGAAAATTTTGATGGTTTCTCAACCATTCCTTAACTACAAACTCCCATATCTCGCGAACGGATTACCAACTCGAGAAATTCCAGTTGCATCTAAAAGCATAATCTCGCCCGATTACAATGGTATGTGTATTTTTGCCCTAGGCCATAGTAGTTATTGGTTTCGAGAATCAGACTTGCGAAAATTTTGATGGTTTCTCAACCATTCCTTAACTTCAAACTCCCATATCTCGCGAACGGATTGACGAACTCGAGAAATTCCTACTGCATCTGAAGGCAGAAACTCGCCCGATTACAGTGGTATGTGTACTTTTCCCCTAGGCCATTCCAGTTATTGGTTTCGAGTATCAGGTTTGCGAAAATTTTGATGGTTTCTCAACCATTCCTTAACTTCAAACTCCCATATCTCGCGAACGGATTGACGAACTCGAGAAATTCCTGTTGCATCTGAAGGTAGAAGATCGCCCGATTACAGTGGTATGTGTACTTTTCCCCTAGGCCATTCCAGTTATTGGTTTCGAGTATCAGACCAGCGAAAATTTTGATGGTTTCTCAACCATTCCTTAACTTCAAACTCCCATATCTCGCGATCGGATTGTCGAACTCGAGAAATTCCTACTGCATCTGAAAGCAGAAACTCGCCCGATTACAACGTTATGTGTATTTTTGCCCTAGGCAATAGTAGTTATTGGTTTCGAGTATCAGACTTGCGAAAATTTTGATGGTTTCTCAACCATTCCTTAACTACAAACTCCCATATCTCGCGAACGGATTACCAGCTCGTGAAATTCCAGTTGCATCTAAAAGCATAATCTCGCCCGATTACAATAGTATGTGTAATTTTGCCCTAGGCCATAGCAGTTATTGGTTTCGAGTATCAGACTTGCGAAAATTTTGATGGCTTCTCAACCATTCCTTAACTTCAAACTCCCATATCTCGCGAACGGATTGACGAACTCGAGAAATTCCTGTTGCATATGAAAGTAGAAACTCGACCGATTACAACGGTGTGTGTATTTTTGCCCTAGGCATTAGTAGTTATTGGTTTCGAGTATCAGACTTACTAAAATTTTGATAGTTTCTCAACCGTTCCTTAACTTCAAACTCCCATATCTCGCGAACGGAATGACGAACTCGAGAAATTCCTACTGCATCTGAAAGCAGAAACTGGCCCGATTACAACGGTATGTGTATTTTTGCCCTAGGCGATAGTAGTTATTGGTTTCGAGTATCAGACTTGCGAAAATTTTGATGGTTTCTCAACCATTCCTTAACTTCAAACTCCCATATCTCGCGAACGGATTGACGAACTCGAGAAATTCCTACTGCATCTGAAGGCAGAAACTCGCCCGATTACAACGGTATGTGTATTTTTGCCCAAGGCAATAGTAGTTATTGGTTTCGAGTATCAGACTTGCGAAAATTTTGATGATTTCTCAACCATTCCTTAACTTCAAACTCCCATATCTCGCGAACGGATTACCAACTCGAGAAATTCCAGTTGCATCTAAAAGCATAATCTCGCCCGATTACAATGGTATGTGTATTTTTGTCCTAGGCCATAGTAGTTATTGGTTTCGAGAATCAGACTTGCGAAAATTTTGATGGCTTCTAAACCATTCCTTAACTTCAAACTCCCATATCCCGCGAACGGATTGACGAACTCGAGAAATTCCGGTTGCATCTGAAAGTAGAAACTCGCCCGATTACAACGGTATGTGTATTTTTGCCCTAGGCAATAGTAGGTATTGGTTTCGAGTATCAGACTTGCGAAAATTTTGATGGTTTCTCAACCATTCCTTAACTTCAAACTCCCATATCTCGCGAACGGAATGACGAACTCGAGAAATTCCTGCTGCATCTGAAAGCAAAAACTCGCCCATTTACAACGGTATGTGTATTTTTGCCCTAGGTAATAGTAGTTATTGGTTTCGAGTATCAGATTTGCGAAAATTTTGATGGTTTCTCAACCATTCCTTAACTTCAAACTCCCATATCTCGCGAACGGAATGACGAACTCGAGAAATTCCTACTGCATCTGAAAGCAGAAACTCGCCCGATTACAACGGTATGTGTATTTTTGCCCTAGGCGATAGTAGTTATTGGTTTCGAGTATCAGATTTGCGAAAATTTTGATGGTTTCTCAACCATTCCTTAACTTCAAACTCCCATATCTCGCGAACGGATTGACGAACTCGAGAAATTCCTGTTGCATCTGAAGGTAGAAGATCGCCCGATTACAGTGGTATGTGTACTTTTCCCCTAGGCCATTCCAGTTATTGGCTTCGAGTATCAGACCAGCGAAAATTTTGATGGTTTCTCAACCATTCCTTAACTTCAAACTCCCATATCTCGCGATCGGATTGTCGAACTCGAGAAATTCCTACTGCATCTGAAAGCAGAAACTCGCCCGATTACAACGGTATGTGTATTTTTGCCTAGGCAATAGTAGTTATTGGTTTCGAGTATCAGACTTGCGAAAATTTTGATGGTTTCTCAACCATTCCTTAACTACAAACTCCCATATCTCGCGAACGGATTACCAGCTCGTGAAATTCCAGTTGCATCTAAAAGCATAATCTCGCCCGATTACAATAGTATGTGTAATTTTGCCCTAGGCCATAGCAGTTATTGGTTTCGAGTATCAGACTTGCGAAAATTTTGATGGCTTCTCAACCATTCCTTAACTTCAAACTCCCATATCTCGCGAACGGATTGACGAACTCGAGAAATTCCTGTTGCATCTGAAAGTAGAAACTCGACCGATTACAACGGTGTGTGTATTTTTGCCCTAGGCATTAGTAGTTATTGGTTTCGAGTATCAGACTTACTAAAATTTTGATAGTTTCTCAACCGTTCCTTAACTTCAAACTCCCATATCTCGCGAACGGATTGACGCACTCGTGAAATTCCTGTTGCATCTGAAATCAGAAGCTCGATCGATTACAACGGTATGTGTATTTTTGCCCTAGGCAATAGTAGTTATTGGTTTCGAGTATCAGACTTGCGAAAATTTTGATGGTTTCTCAACCATTCCTTAACTTTAAACTCCCATATCTCGCGAACGGATTACCAACTCGAGAAATTCCAGTTGCATCTAAAAGCATAATCTCGCCCGATTACAATGGTATGTGTATTTTTGCCCTAGGCCATAGCAGTTATTGGTTTCGAGTATCAGACTTGCGAAAATTCTGATGGTTTCTCAACCATTCCTTAACTTCAAACTCCCATATCTCGCGAACGGATTGACGAACTCGAGAAATTCCTGTTGCATCTGAAGGTAGAAGATCGCCCGATTACTGTGGTATGTGTACTTTTCCCCTAGGGCATTCCAGTTATTGGTTTCGAGTATCAGACCAGCGAAAATTTTGATGGTTTCTCAACCATTCCTTAACTTCAAACTCCCATATCTCGCGAACGGATTGTCGAACTCGAGAAATTCCTACTGCATCTGAAAGCAGAAACTCGCCCGATTACAACGGTGTGTGTATTTTTGCCCTAGGCAATAGTAGTTATTGGTTTCGAGTATCAGACTTGCGAAAATTTTGATGGTTTCTCAACCATTCCTTAACTACAAACTCCCATATCTCGCGAACGGATTACCAACTCGAGAAATTCCAGTTGCATCTAAAAGCATAATCTCGCCCGATTACAATGGTATGTGTATTTTTGCCCTAGGCCATAGTAGTTATTGGTTTCGAGAATCAGACTTGCGAAAATTTTGATGGCTTCTCAACCATTCCTTAACTTCATACTCCCATATCTCGCGAACGGATTGACGAACTCGAGAAATTCCTGTTGCATCTGAAAGTAGAAACTCGCCCGATTACAACGGTATGTGTATTTTTGCCCTAGGCGATAGTAGTTATTGGTTTCGAGTATCAGACTTGCGAAAATTTTGATGGTTTCTCAACCATTCCTTAACTTCAAACTCCCATATCTCGCGAACGGATTGACGAACTCGAGAAATTCCTGTTGCATCTGAAGGTAGAAGATCGCCCGATTACAGTGGTGTGTGTACTTTTCCCCTAGGCCATACCAGTTATTGGTTTCGAGTATCAGACCAGCGAAAATTTTGATGGTTTCTCAACCATTCCTTAACTTCAAACTCCCATATCTCGCGAACGGATTGACGAACTCGAGAAATTCCTGTTGCATCTGAAGGTAGAATATCGCCCGATTACTGTGGTATGTGTACTTTTCCCCTAGGCCATTCCAGTTATTGGTTTCGAGTATCAGACCAGCGAAAATTTTGATGGTTTCTCAACCATTCCTTAACTTCAAACTCCCATATCTCGCGAACGGATTGTCGAACTCGAGAAATTCCTACTGCATCTGAAAGCAGAAACTCGCCCGATTACAACGGTGTGTGTATTTTTGCCCTAGGCAATAGTAGTTATTGGTTTCGAGTATCAGACTTGCGAAAATTTTGATGGCTTCTCAACCATTCCTTAACTTCAAACTCCCATATCTCGCGAACGGATTGACGAACTCGAGAAATTCCTGTTGCATCTGAAGGTAGAAGATCGCCCGATTACAGTGGTATGTGTACTTTTCCCCTAGGGCATTCCAGTTATTGGTTTCGAGTATCAGACCAGCGAAAATTTTGATGGTTTCTCAACCATTCCTTAACTTCAAACTCCCATATCTCGCGAACGGATTGTCGAACTCGAGAAATTCCTACTGCATCTGAAAGCAGAAACTCGCCCGATTACAACGGTGTGTGTATTTTTGCCCTAGGCAATAGTAGTTATTGGTTTCGAGTATCAGACTTGCGAAAATTTTGATGGTTTCTCAACCATTCCTTAACTACAAACTCCCATATCTCGCGAACGGATTACCAACTCGAGAAATTCCAGTTGCATCTAAAAGCATAATCTCGCCCGATTACAATGGTATGTGTATTTTTGCCCTAGGCCATAGTAGTTATTGGTTTCGAGAATCAGACTTGCGAAAATTTTGATGGCTTCTCAATCATTCCTTAACTTCATACTCCCATATCTCGCGAACGGATTGACGAACTCGAGAAATTCCTGTTGCATCTGAAAGTAGAAACTCGCCCGATTACAACGGTATGTGTATTTTTGCCCTAGGCGATAGTAGTTATTGGTTTCGAGTATCAGACTTGCGAAAATTTTGATGGTTTCTCAACCATTCCTTAACTTCAAACTCCCATATCTCGCGAACGGATTGACGAACTCGAGAAATTCCTGTTGCATCTGAAGGTAGAAGATCGCCCGATTACAGTGGTGTGTGTACTTTTCCCCTAGGCCATACCAGTTATTGGTTTCGAGTATCAGACCAGCGAAAATTTTGATGGTTTCTCAACCATTCCTTAACTTCAAACTCCCATATCTCGCGAACGGATTGACGAACTCGAGAAATTCCTGTTGCATCTGAAGGTAGAATATCGCCCGATTACTGTGGTATGTGTACTTTTCCCCTAGGCCATTCCAGTTATTGGTTTCGAGTATCAGACCAGCGAAAATTTTGATGGTTTCTCAACCATTCCTTAACTTCAAACTCCCATATCTCGCGAACGGATTGTCGAACTCGAGAAATTCCTACTGCATCTGAAAGCAGAAACTCGCCCGATTACAACGGTGTGTGTATTTTTGCCCTAGGCAATAGTAGTTATTGGTTTCGAGTATCAGACTTGCGAAAATTTTGATGGCTTCTCAACCATTCCTTAACTTCAAACTCCCATATCTCGCGAACGGATTGACGAACTCGAGAAATTCCTGTTGCATCTGAAGGTAGAAGATCGCCCGATTACTGTGGTATGTGTACTTTTCCCCTAGGGCATTCCAGTTATTGGTTTCGAGTATCAGACCAGCGAAAATTTTGATGGTTTCTCAACCATTCCTTAACTTCAAACTCCCATATCTCGCGAACGGATTGTCGAACTCGAGAAATTCCTACTGCATCTGAAAGCAGAAACTCGCCCGATTACAACGGTGTGTGTATTTTTGCACTAGGCAATAGTAGTTATTGGTTTCGAGTATCAGACTTGCGAAAATTTTGATGGTTTCTCAACCATTCCTTAACTACAAACTCCCATATCTCGCGAACGGATTACCAACTCGAGAAATTCCAGTTGCATCTAAAAGCATAATCTCGCCCGATTACAATGGTATGTGTATTTTTGCCCTAGGCCATAGTAGTTATTGGTTTCGAGAATCAGACTTGCGAAAATTTTGATGGCTTCTCAATCATTCCTTAACTTCATACTCCCATATCTCGCGAACGGATTGACGAACTCGAGAAATTCCTGTTGCATCTGAAAGTAGAAACTCGCCCGATTACAACGGTATGTGTATTTTTGCCCTAGGCGATAGTAGTTATTGGTTTCGAGTATCAGACTTGCGAAAATTTTGATGGTTTCTCAACCATTCCTTAACTTCAAACTCCCATATCTCGCGAACGGATTGACGAACTCGAGAAATTCCTACTGCATCTGAAGGCAGAAACTCGCCCGATTACAGTGGTATGTGTACTTTTCCCCTAGGCCATTCCAGTTATTGGTTTCGAGTATCAGATTTGCGAAAATTTTGATGGTTTCTCAACCATTCCTTAACTTCAAACTCCCATATCTCGCGAACGGATTGACGAACTCGAGAAATTCCTGTTGCATCTGGAGGTAGAAGATCGCCCGATTACAGTGGTATGTGTACTTTTCCCCTAGGCCATTCCAGTTATTGGTTTCGAGTATCAGACCAGCGAAAATTTTTATGGTTTCTCAACCATTCCTTAACTTCAAACTCCCATATCTCGCGATCGGATTGTCGAACTCGAGAAATTCCTACTGCATCTGAAAGCAGAAACTCGCCCGATTACAACGGTATGTGTATTTTTGCCCTAGGCAATAGTAGTTATTGGTTTCGAGTATCAGACTTGCGAAAATTTTGATGGATTCTCAACCATTCCTTAACTACAAACTCCCATATCTCGCGAACGGATTACCAGCTCGTGAAATTCCAGTTGCATCTAAAAGCATAATCTCGCCCGATTACAATAGTATGTGTAATTTTGCCCTAGGCCATAGCAGTTATTGGTTTCGAGTATCAGACTTGCGAAAATTTTGATGGCTTCTCAACCATTCCTTAACTTCAAACTCCCATATCTCGCGAACGGATTGACGAACTCGAGAAATTCCTGTTGCATCTGAAAGTAGAAACTCGATCGATTACAACGGTATGTGTATTTTTGCCCTAGGCAATAGTAATTATTGGTTTCGAGTATCAGACTTGCGAATATTTTGATGGTTTCTCAACCATTCCTTAACTTTAAACTCCCATATCTCGCGAACGGATTACCAACTCGAGAAATTCCAGTTGCATCTAAAAGCATAATCTCGCCCGATTACAATGGTATGTGTATTTTTGCCCTAGGCCATAGCAGTTATTGGTTTCGAGTATCAGACTTGCGAAAATTCTGATGGTTTCTCAACCATTCCTTAACTTCAAACTCCCATATCTCGCGAACGGATTGACGAACTCGAGAAATTCCTGTTGCATCTGAAGGTAGAATATCGCCCGATTACTGTGGTATGTGTACTTTTCCCCTAGGCCATTCCAGTTATTGGTTTCGAGTATCAGACCAGCGAAAATTTTGATGGTTTCTCAACCATTCCTTAACTTCAAACTCCCATATCTCGCGAACGGATTGTCGAACTCGAGAAATTCCTACTGCATCTGAAAGCAGAAACTCGCCCGATTACAACGGTGTGTGTATTTTTGCCCTAGGCAATAGTAGTTATTGGTTTCGAGTATCAGACTTGCGAAAATTTTGATGGTTTCTCAACCATTCCTTAACTACAAACTCCCATATCTCGCGAACGGATTACCAACTCGAGAAATTCCAGTTGCATCTAAAAGCATAATCTCGCCCGATTACAATGGTATGTGTATTTTTGCCCTAGGCCATAGTAGTTATTGGTTTCGAGTATCAGACTTGCGAAAATTTTGATGGCTTCTCAACCATTCCTTAACTTCAAACTCCCATATCTCGCGAACGCATTGACGAACTCGAGAAATTCCTGCTGCATCTGAAAGTAGAAGCTCGCCCGATTACAACGGTATGTGTATTTTTGCCCAAGGCAATAGTAGTTATTGGTATCGAGTATCAGACTTGCGAAAATTTTGATGATTTCTCAACCATTCCTTAACTTCAAACTCCCATATCTCGCGAACGGATTACCAACTCGAGAAATTCCAGTTGCATCTAAAAGCAAAATCTCGCCCAATTACAATGGTATGTGTATTTTTGCCCTAGGCCATAGTAGTTATTGGTTTCGAGAATCACACTTGCGAAAATTTTGATGGCTTCTCAACCATTCCTTAACTTCAAACTCCCATATCTCGCAAACGGATTACCAACTCGAGAAATTCCAGTTGCATCTAAAAGCATAATCTCGCCCGATTACAATGGTATGTGTATTTTTGCCCTAGGCCATAGTAGTTATTGGTTTCGAGAATCAGACTTGCGAAAATTTTGATGGCTTCTCAACCATTCCTTAACTTCAAACTCCCATATCTCGCGAACGGATTGACGAACTCGAGAAATTCCTGTTGCATCTGAAAGTAGAAACTCGCCCGATTACAACGCTATGTGTATTTTTGCCCTAGGCGATAGTAGTTATTGGTTTCGAGTATCAGACTTGCGAAAATTTTGATGGTTTCTCAACCATTCCTTAACTTCAAACTCCCATATCTCGCGAACGGATTGACGAACTTGAGAAATTCCTACTGCATCTGAAGGCAGAAACTCGCCCGATTACAGCGGTATGTGTACTTTTCCCCTAGGCCATTCCAGTTATTGGTTTCGAGTATCAGATTTGCGAAAATTTTGATGGTTTCTCAACCATTCCTTAACTTCAAACTCCCATATCTCGCGAACGGAATGACGAACTCGAGAAATTCCTGTTGCATCTGAAGGTAGAAGATCGCCCGATTACAGTGGTATGTGTATTTTTGCCCTAGGCAATAGTAGTTATTGGTTGCGAGTATCAGATTTGCGAAAATTTTCATGGTTTCTCAACCATTCCTTAACTTCAAACTCCCATATCTCGCGAACGGAATGACGAACTCGAGAAATTCCTGTTGCATCTGAAGGTAGAAGATCGCCCGATTACAGTGGTATGTGTACTTTTCCCCTAGGCCATACCAGTTATTGGTTTCGAGTATCAGACCAGCGAAAATTTTGATGGTTTCTCAACCATTCCTTAATTTCAAACTCCCATATCTCGCGAACGGATTGACGAACTCGAGAAATTCCTGTTGCATCTGAAGGTAGAAGATCGCCCGATTACTGTGGTATGTGTACTTTTCCCCTAGGCCATTCCAGTTATTGGTTTCGAGTATCAGACCAGCGAAAATTTTGATGGTTTCTCAACCATCCCTTAATTTCAAACTCCCATATCTCGCGAACGGATTGACGAACTCGAGAAATTCCTGTTGCATCTGAAAGTAGAAGATCGCCCGATTACAACGGTATGTGTATTTTTGCCCTTGGCATTAGTAGTTATTGGTTTCGAGTATCAGACTTACTAAAATTTTGATTGTTTCTCAACCGTTCCTTAACTTCAAACTCCCATATCTCGCGAACGGATTGACAAACTCGAGAAATTCCTACTGCATCTGAAAGCAGAAACTCGCCCGATTACAGTGGTATGTGTACTTTTCCCCTAGGCCATTCCAGTTATTGGTTTCGAGTATCAGACCAGCGAAAATTTTGATGGTTTCTCAACCATTCCTTAACTACAAACTCCCATATCTCGCGAACGGATTACCAACTCGAGATATTCCAGTTGCATCTAAAAGCATAATCTCGCCCGATTACAATGGTATGTGTATTTTTGCCCTAGGCCATAGTAGTTATTGGTTTCGAGTATCAGACTTGCGAAAATTTTGATGGTTTCTCAACCATTCCTTAACTACAAACTCCCATATCTCGCGAACGGATTACCAAATCGAGAAATTCCAGTTGCATCTAAAAGCACAATCTCGCCCGATTACAATGGTATGTGTATTTTTGCCCTAGGCCATAGTAGTTATTGGTTTCGAGTATCAGACTTGCGAAAATTTTGACGGCTTCTCAACCATTCCTTAACTTCAAACTCCCATATCTCGCGAACCCATTGACGAACTCGAGAAATTCCTGCTGCATCTGAAAGCAAAAACTCGCCCATTTACAACGGTATGTGTATTTTTGCCCTAGGTAATAGTAGTTATTGGTTTCGAGTATCAGATTTGCGAAAATATTGATGGTTTCTCAACCATTCCTTAACTTCAAACTCCCATATCTCGCGAACGGAATGACGAACTCGAGAAATTCCTTCTGCATCTGAAAGCAGAAACTCGCCCGATTACAACGGTATGTGTATTTTTGCCCTAGGCATTAGTAGTTATTGGTTTCGAGTATCAGACTTACTAAAATTTTGATTGTTTCTCAACCGTTCCTTAACTTCAAACTCCCATATCTCGCGAACGGATTGACAAACTCGAGAAATTCCTACTGCATCTGAAAGCAGAAACTCGCCCGATTACAGTGGTATGTGTACTTTTCCCCTAGGCCATTCCAGTTATTGGTTTCGAGTATCAGACCTGCGAAAATTTTGATGGTTTCTCAACCATTCCTTAACTTCAAAATCCCATATCTCGCGAACGGATTGACAAACTCGAGAAATTCATGTTGCATCTGAAGGTAGAAGATCGCCCGATTACAGTGGTATGTGTACTTTTCCCCTAGGCCATTCCAGTTATTGGTTTCGAGTATCAGACTTGCGAAAATTTTGATGGTTTCTCAACCATTCCTTAACTTCAAACTCCCATATCTCGCGAACGGATTGACGAACTCGAGAAATTCCTACTGCATCTGAAAGCAGAAACTCGCCCGATTACGGTGGTATGTGTACTTTTCCCCTAGGGCATTGCAGTTATTGGTTTCGAGTATCAGATTTGCGAAAATTTTGGTGGTTTCTCAACCATTCCTTAACTTCAAACTCCCATATCTCGCGAACGGATTACCAACTCGAGAAATTCCAGTTGCATCTAAAAGCATAATCTCGCCCGATTACAATGGTATGTGTATTTTTGCCCTAGGCCATAGTAGTTATTGGTTTCGAGAATCAGACTTGCGAAAATTTTGATGGCTTCTCAACCGTTCCTTAACTTCAAACTCCCATATCTCGCGAACGGATTGACGAACTCGAGAAATTCCTGTTGCATCTGAAAGTAGAAACTCGCCCGATTACAACGGTATGTGTGTTTTTGCCCTAGGCGATAGTAGTTATTGGTTTCGAGTATCAGACTTGCGAAAATTTTGATGGTTTCTCAACCATTCCTTAACTTCAAACTCCCATATCTCGCGAACGGATTGACGAACTCGAGAAATTCCTACTGCATCTGAAAGCAGAATCTCGCCCGATTACAGTGGTATGTGTACTTTTCCCCTAGGCCATTCCAGTTAGTGGTTTCGAGTATCAGATTTGCGAAAATTTTGATGGTTTCTCAACCATTCCTTACCTTCAAACTCCCATATCTCGCGAACGGATTGACGAACTCGAGAAATTCCTGTTGCATCTGAAGGTAGAAGATCGCCCGATTACAATGGTATGTGTACTTTTCCCCTAGGCCATTCCAGTTATTGGTTTCGAGTATCAGACCAGCGAAAATTTTGATGGTTTCTCAACCATTCCTTAACTACAAACTCCCATATCTCGCGAACGGATTACCAACTCGAGATATTCCAGTTGCATCTAAAAGCATAATCTCGCCCGATTACAATGGTATGTGTATTTTTGCCCTAGGTCATAGCAGTTATTGGTTTCGAGTATCAGACTTGCGAAAATTTTGATGGTTTCTCAACCATTCCTTAATTTCAAACTCCCATATCTCGCGAACGGATTGACGAACTCGAGAAATTCCTGTTGCATCTGAAGGTAGAAGATCGCCCGATTACAACGTAATGTGTATTTTTGCCCTAGGCATTTGTAGTTATTGGTTTCGAGTATCAGACTTGCGAAAATTTTGATGGTTTCTCAACCATTCCTTAATTTCAAACTCCCATATCTCGCGAACGGATTGACGAACTCGAGAAATTCCTGTTGCATCTGAAGGTAGAAGATCGCCCGATTACAACGTAATGTGTATTTTTGCCCTAGGCATTTGTAGTTATTGGTTTCGAGTATCAGACTTGCGAAAATTTTGATGGTTTCTCAACCATTCCTTAACTTCAAGCTCCCATATCTCGCGAACGGATTACCAACTCGAGAAATTCCAGTTGCATCTAAAAGCATAATCTCGCCCGATTACAATGGTATGTGTATTTTTGCCCTAGGCCATAGTAGTTATTGGTTTCGAGTATCAGACTTGCGAAAATTTTGATGGCTTCTCAACCATTCCTTAACTTCAAACTCCCATATCTCGCGAACGGATTGACGAACTCGAGAAATTCCTGTTGCATCTGAAAGTAGAAACTCGCCCGAATACAACGGTATGTGTATTTTTGCCCTGGGCAATAGTAGTTATTGGTTCCGAGTATCAGACTTGCGAAAATTTTGATGGTTTCTCAACCATTCCTTAACTTCAAACTCCCATATCTCACGAACGGAATGACGAAATCGAGAAATTCCTGCTGCATCTGAAAGCAGAAACTCGCCCATTTACAACGGTATGTGTATTTTTGCCCTAGGCAATAGTAGTTATTGGTTTCGAGTATCAGATTTGCGAAAATTTTGATGGTTTCTCAACCATTCCTTAACTTCAAACTCCCATATCTCGCGAACGGATTGACGAACTCGAGAAATTCCTGTTGCATCTGAAGGTAGGAGATCGCCCGATTACAGTGGTATGTGTACTTTTCCCCTAGGCCATTCCAGTTATTGGTTTCGAGTATCAGACCATCGAAAGTTTTGATGGTTTCTCAACCATTCCTTAACTTCAAACTCCCATATCTCGCGAACGGATTGACGAACTCGAGAAATTCCTGTTGCATCTGAAAGTAGAAACTCGCCCGATTACAACGGTATGTGTATTTTTGCCCTAGGCAATAGTAGTTATTGGTTTCGAGTATCAGACGTGCGAAAATTTTGATGGTTTCTCAACCATTCCTTAACTACACACTCCCATATCTCGCGAACGGATTACCAACTCGAGAAATTCCAGTTGCATCTAAATGCATAATCTCGCCCGATTACAATAGTATGTGTAATTTTGCCCTAGGCCATATCAGTTATTGGTTTCGAGTATCAGACTTGCGAAAATTTTGATGGTTTCTCAACCATTCCTTAACTACAAACTCCCATATCTCGCGAACGGATTACCAACTCGAGAAATTCCAGTTGCATCTAAAAGCATAATCTCGCCCGATTACAATGGCATGTGTATTTTTGCCCTAGGCATTTGTAGTTATTGGTTTCGAGTATCAGACTTGCGAAAATTTTGATGGTTTCTCAACGATTCCTTAACTTCAAACTCCCATATCTCGCGAACGGATTACCAACTCGAGAAATTCCAGTTGCATCTAAAAGCATAATCTCGCCCGATTACAATGGTATGTGTATTTTTGCCCTAGGCCATAGTAGTTATTGGTTTCGAGTATCAGACTTGCGAAAATTTTGATGGCTTCTCAACCATTCCTTAACTTCAAACTCCCATATCTCGCGAACGGATTGACGAACTCGAGAAATTCCTGTTGCATCTGAAAGTAGAAACTCGCCCGATTACAACGGTATGTGTATTTTTGCCCTAGGCAATAGTAGTTATTGGTTTCGAGTATCAGATTTGCGAAAATTTTGATGGTTTCTCAACCATTCCTTAACTTCAAACTCCCATATCTCGCGAACGGATTGACAAACTCGAGAAATTCCTGTTGCATCTGAAGGTAGAAGATCGCCCGATTACAGAGGTATGTGTACTTTTCCCCTAGGCCATTCCAGTTATTGGTTTCGAGTATCAGACCATGGAAAATTTTGATGGTTTCTCAACCATTCCTTAACATCAAACTCCCATATCTCGCGAACGGATTGTCGAACTCGAGAAATTCCTACTGCATCTGAAAGCAGAAACCCGCCCGATTACAACGGTATGTGTATTTTTGCCCTAGGCATTAGTAGTTATTTATTTCGAGTATCAGACTTACTAAAATTTTGATAGTTTCTCAACCGTTCCTTAACTTCAAACTCCCATATCTCGCGAACGGATTGACGAACTCGAGAAATTCCTGTTGCATCTGAAAGTAGAAACTCGCCCTATTACAACGGTATGTGTATTTTTGCCCTAGGCAATAGTAGTTATTGGTTTCGAGTATCAGACTTGCGAAAATTTTGATGATTTCTCAACCATTCCTTAACTTCAAACTCCCATATCTCGCGAACGGATTACCAACTCGAGAAATTCCAGTTGCATCTGAAATCAGAAGCACGATCGATTACAACGGTATGTGTATTTTTGCCCTAGGCAATAGTAGTTATTTGTTTCGAGTATCAGACTTGCGAAAATTCTGATGATTTCTCAACCATTCCTTAACTTCAAACTCCCATATCTCGCGAACGGAATACCAACTCGAGAAATTCCAGTTGCATCTAAAAGCATAATCTCGCCCGATTACAATGGTATGTGTATTTTTGCCCTAGGCTATAGCAGTTATTGGTTTCGAGTATCAGACTTGCGAAAATTTTGATAGTTTCTCAACCATTCCTTAACTTCAAACTCCCATATCTCACGAACGGAATGACGAAATCGAGAAATTCCTGCTGCATCTGAAAGCAGAAACTCGCCCGATTACAACGGTATGTGTGTGTTTGCCCAAGGCAATAGTAGTTATTGGTTTCGAGTATCAGACTTGCGAAAATTTTGATGATTTCTCAACCATTCCTTAACTTCAAACTCCCATATCTCGCGAACGGATTGACGAACTCGAGAAATTCCTGTTGCATCTGAAGGTAGGAGATCGCCCGATTACAGTGGTATGTGTACTTTTCCCCTAGGCCATTCCAGTTATTGGTTTCGAGTATCAGACCATCGAAAGTTTTGATGGTTTCTCAACCATTCCTTAACTTCAAACTCCCATATCTCGCGAACGGATTGACGAACTCGAGAAATTCCTGTTGCATCTGAAAGTAGAAACTCGCCCGATTACAACGGTATGTGTATTTTTGCCCTAGGCAATAGTAGTTATTGGTTTCGAGTATCAGACGTGCGAAAATTTTGATGGTTTCTCAACCATTCCTTAACTACACACTCCCATATCTCGCGAACGGATTACCAACTCGAGAAATTCCAGTTGCATCTAAATGCATAATCTCGCCCGATTACAATAGTATGTGTAATTTTGCCCTAGGCCATATCAGTTATTGGTTTCGAGTATCAGACTTGCGAAAATTTTGATGGTTTCTCAACCATTCCTTAACTACAAACTCCCATATCTCGCGAACGGATTACCAACTCGAGAAATTCCAGTTGCATCTAAAAGCATAATCTCGCCCGATTACAATGGCATGTGTATTTTTGCCCTAGGCATTTGTAGTTATTGGTTTCGAGTATCAGACTTGCGAAAATTTTGATGGTTTCTCAACGATTCCTTAACTTCAAACTCCCATATCTCGCGAACGGATTACCAACTCGAGAAATTCCAGTTGCATCTAAAAGCATAATCTCGCCCGATTACAATGGTATGTGTATTTTTGCCCTAGGCCATAGTAGTTATTGGTTTCGAGTATCAGACTTGCGAAAATTTTGATGGCTTCTCAACCATTCCTTAACTTCAAACTCCCATATCTCGCGAACGGATTGACGAACTCGAGAAATTCCTGTTGCATCTGAAAGTAGAAACTCGCCCGATTACAACGGTATGTGTATTTTTGCCCTAGGCAATAGTAGTTATTGGTTTCGAGTATCAGATTTGCGAAAATTTTGATGGTTTCTCAACCATTCCTTAACTTCAAACTCCCATATCTCGCGAACGGATTGACAAACTCGAGAAATTCCTGTTGCATCTGAAGGTAGAAGATCGCCCGATTACAGAGGTATGTGTACTTTTCCCCTAGGCCATTCCAGTTATTGGTTTCGAGTATCAGACCATGGAAAATTTTGATGGTTTCTCAACCATTCCTTAACATCAAACTCCCATATCTCGCGAACGGATTGTCGAACTCGAGAAATTCCTACTGCATCTGAAAGCAGAAACCCGCCCGATTACAACGGTATGTGTATTTTTGCCCTAGGCATTAGTAGTTATTTATTTCGAGTATCAGACTTACTAAAATTTTGATAGTTTCTCAACCGTTCCTTAACTTCAAACTCCCATATCTCGCGAACGGATTGACGAACTCGAGAAATTCCTGTTGCATCTGAAAGTAGAAACTCGCCCTATTACAACGGTATGTGTATTTTTGCCCTAGGCAATAGTAGTTATTGGTTTCGAGTATCAGACTTGCGAAAATTTTGATGATTTCTCAACCATTCCTTAACTTCAAACTCCCATATCTCGCGAACGGATTACCAACTCGAGAAATTCCAGTTGCATCTGAAATCAGAAGCACGATCGATTACAACGGTATGTGTATTTTTGCCCTAGGCAATAGTAGTTATTTGTTTCGAGTATCAGACTTGCGAAAATTCTGATGATTTCTCAACCATTCCTTAACTTCAAACTCCCATATCTCGCGAACGGAATACCAACTCGAGAAATTCCAGTTGCATCTAAAAGCATAATCTCGCCCGATTACAATGGTATGTGTATTTTTGCCCTAGGCTATAGCAGTTATTGGTTTCGAGTATCAGACTTGCGAAAATTTTGATAGTTTCTCAACCATTCCTTAACTTCAAACTCCCATATCTCACGAACGGAATGACGAAATCGAGAAATTCCTGCTGCATCTGAAAGCAGAAACTCGCCCGATTACAACGGTATGTGTGTGTTTGCCCAAGGCAATAGTAGTTATTGGTTTCGAGTATCAGACTTGCGAAAATTTTGATGATTTCTCAACCATTCCTTAACTTCAAACTCCCATATCTCGCGAACGGATTGACGAACTCGAGAAATTCCTACTGCATCTGAAGGCAGAAACTCGCCCGATTACAGCGGTATGTGTACTTTTCCCCTAGGCCATTCCAGTTATTGGTTTCGAGTATCAGATTTGCGAAAATTTTGATGGTTTCTCAACCATTCCTTAACTTCAAACTCCCATATCTCGCGAACGGAATGACGAACTCGAGAAATTCCTGTTGCATCTGAAGGTAGAAGATCGCCCGATTACAGTGGTATGTGTATTTTTGCCCTAGGCAATAGTAGTTATTGGTTGCGAGTATCAGATTTGCGAAAATTTTCATGGTTTCTCAACCATTCCTTAACTTCAAACTCCCATATCTCGCGAACGGAATGACGAACTCGAGAAATTCCTGTTGCATCTGAAGGTAGAAGATCGCCCGATTACAGTGGTATGTGTACTTTTCCCCTAGGCCATACCAGTTATTGGTTTCGAGTATCAGACCAGCGAAAATTTTGATGGTTTCTCAACCATTCCTTAATTTCAAACTCCCATATCTCGCGAACGGATTGACGAACTCGAGAAATTCCTGTTGCATCTGAAGGTAGAAGATCGCCCGATTACTGTGGTATGTGTACTTTTCCCCTAGGCCATTCCAGTTATTGGTTTCGAGTATCAGACCAGCGAAAATTTTGATGGTTTCTCAACCATCCCTTAATTTCAAACTCCCATATCTCGCGAACGGATTGACGAACTCGAGAAATTCCTGTTGCATCTGAAAGTAGAAGATCGCCCGATTACAACGGTATGTGTATTTTTGCCCTTGGCATTAGTAGTTATTGGTTTCGAGTATCAGACTTACTAAAATTTTGATTGTTTCTCAACCGTTCCTTAACTTCAAACTCCCATATCTCGCGAACGGATTGACAAACTCGAGAAATTCCTACTGCATCTGAAAGCAGAAACTCGCCCGATTACAGTGGTATGTGTACTTTTCCCCTAGGCCATTCCAGTTATTGGTTTCGAGTATCAGACCAGCGAAAATTTTGATGGTTTCTCAACCATTCCTTAACTACAAACTCCCATATCTCGCGAACGGATTACCAACTCGAGATATTCCAGTTGCATCTAAAAGCATAATCTCGCCCGATTACAATGGTATGTGTATTTTTGCCCTAGGCCATAGTAGTTATTGGTTTCGAGTATCAGACTTGCGAAAATTTTGATGGTTTCTCAACCATTCCTTAACTACAAACTCCCATATCTCGCGAACGGATTACCAAATCGAGAAATTCCAGTTGCATCTAAAAGCACAATCTCGCCCGATTACAATGGTATGTGTATTTTTGCCCTAGGCCATAGTAGTTATTGGTTTCGAGTATCAGACTTGCGAAAATTTTGACGGCTTCTCAACCATTCCTTAACTTCAAACTCCCATATCTCGCGAACCCATTGACGAACTCGAGAAATTCCTGCTGCATCTGAAAGCAAAAACTCGCCCATTTACAACGGTATGTGTATTTTTGCCCTAGGTAATAGTAGTTATTGGTTTCGAGTATCAGATTTGCGAAAATATTGATGGTTTCTCAACCATTCCTTAACTTCAAACTCCCATATCTCGCGAACGGAATGACGAACTCGAGAAATTCCTTCTGCATCTGAAAGCAGAAACTCGCCCGATTACAACGGTATGTGTATTTTTGCCCTAGGCATTAGTAGTTATTGGTTTCGAGTATCAGACTTACTAAAATTTTGATTGTTTCTCAACCGTTCCTTAACTTCAAACTCCCATATCTCGCGAACGGATTGACAAACTCGAGAAATTCCTACTGCATCTGAAAGCAGAAACTCGCCCGATTACAGTGGTATGTGTACTTTTCCCCTAGGCCATTCCAGTTATTGGTTTCGAGTATCAGACCTGCGAAAATTTTGATGGTTTCTCAACCATTCCTTAACTTCAAAATCCCATATCTCGCGAACGGATTGACAAACTCGAGAAATTCATGTTGCATCTGAAGGTAGAAGATCGCCCGATTACAGTGGTATGTGTACTTTTCCCCTAGGCCATTCCAGTTATTGGTTTCGAGTATCAGACTTGCGAAAATTTTGATGGTTTCTCAACCATTCCTTAACTTCAAACTCCCATATCTCGCGAACGGATTGACGAACTCGAGAAATTCCTACTGCATCTGAAAGCAGAAACTCGCCCGATTACGGTGGTATGTGTACTTTTCCCCTAGGGCATTGCAGTTATTGGTTTCGAGTATCAGATTTGCGAAAATTTTGGTGGTTTCTCAACCATTCCTTAACTTCAAACTCCCATATCTCGCGAACGGATTACCAACTCGAGAAATTCCAGTTGCATCTAAAAGCATAATCTCGCCCGATTACAATGGTATGTGTATTTTTGCCCTAGGCCATAGTAGTTATTGGTTTCGAGAATCAGACTTGCGAAAATTTTGATGGCTTCTCAACCGTTCCTTAACTTCAAACTCCCATATCTCGCGAACGGATTGACGAACTCGAGAAATTCCTGTTGCATCTGAAAGTAGAAACTCGCCCGATTACAACGGTATGTGTGTTTTTGCCCTAGGCGATAGTAGTTATTGGTTTCGAGTATCAGACTTGCGAAAATTTTGATGGTTTCTCAACCATTCCTTAACTTCAAACTCCCATATCTCGCGAACGGATTGACGAACTCGAGAAATTCCTACTGCATCTGAAAGCAGAATCTCGCCCGATTACAGTGGTATGTGTACTTTTCCCCTAGGCCATTCCAGTTAGTGGTTTCGAGTATCAGATTTGCGAAAATTTTGATGGTTTCTCAACCATTCCTTACCTTCAAACTCCCATATCTCGCGAACGGATTGACGAACTCGAGAAATTCCTGTTGCATCTGAAGGTAGAAGATCGCCCGATTACAATGGTATGTGTACTTTTCCCCTAGGCCATTCCAGTTATTGGTTTCGAGTATCAGACCAGCGAAAATTTTGATGGTTTCTCAACCATTCCTTAACTACAAACTCCCATATCTCGCGAACGGATTACCAACTCGAGATATTCCAGTTGCATCTAAAAGCATAATCTCGCCCGATTACAATGGTATGTGTATTTTTGCCCTAGGTCATAGCAGTTATTGGTTTCGAGTATCAGACTTGCGAAAATTTTGATGGTTTCTCAACCATTCCTTAATTTCAAACTCCCATATCTCGCGAACGGATTGACGAACTCGAGAAATTCCTGTTGCATCTGAAGGTAGAAGATCGCCCGATTACAACGTAATGTGTATTTTTGCCCTAGGCATTTGTAGTTATTGGTTTCGAGTATCAGACTTGCGAAAATTTTGATGGTTTCTCAACCATTCCTTAATTTCAAACTCCCATATCTCGCGAACGGATTGACGAACTCGAGAAATTCCTGTTGCATCTGAAGGTAGAAGATCGCCCGATTACAACGTAATGTGTATTTTTGCCCTAGGCATTTGTAGTTATTGGTTTCGAGTATCAGACTTGCGAAAATTTTGATGGTTTCTCAACCATTCCTTAACTTCAAGCTCCCATATCTCGCGAACGGATTACCAACTCGAGAAATTCCAGTTGCATCTAAAAGCATAATCTCGCCCGATTACAATGGTATGTGTATTTTTGCCCTAGGCCATAGTAGTTATTGGTTTCGAGTATCAGACTTGCGAAAATTTTGATGGCTTCTCAACCATTCCTTAACTTCAAACTCCCATATCTCGCGAACGGATTGACGAACTCGAGAAATTCCTGTTGCATCTGAAAGTAGAAACTCGCCCGAATACAACGGTATGTGTATTTTTGCCCTGGGCAATAGTAGTTATTGGTTCCGAGTATCAGACTTGCGAAAATTTTGATGGTTTCTCAACCATTCCTTAACTTCAAACTCCCATATCTCACGAACGGAATGACGAAATCGAGAAATTCCTGCTGCATCTGAAAGCAGAAACTCGCCCATTTACAACGGTATGTGTATTTTTGCCCTAGGCAATAGTAGTTATTGGTTTCGAGTATCAGATTTGCGAAAATTTTGATGGTTTCTCAACCATTCCTTAACTTCAAACTCCCATATCTCGCGAACGGATTGACGAACTCGAGAAATTCCTGTTGCATCTGAAGGTAGAAGATCGCCCGATTACAGTGGTATGTGTACTTTTCCCCTAGGCCATTCCAGTTATTGGTTTCGAGTATCAGACCATCGAAAGTTTTGATGGTTTCTCAACCATTCCTTAACTTCAAACTCCCATATCTCGCGAACGGATTGACGAACTCGAGAAATTCCTGTTGCATCTGAAAGTAGAAACTCGCCCGATTACAACGGTATGTGTATTTTTGCCCTAGGCAATAGTAGTTATTGGTTTCGAGTATCAGACGTGCGAAAATTTTGATGGTTTCTCAACCATTCCTTAACTACACACTCCCATATCTCGCGAACGGATTACCAACTCGAGAAATTCCAGTTGCATCTAAATGCATAATCTCGCCCGATTACAATAGTATGTGTAATTTTGCCCTAGGCCATATCAGTTATTGGTTTCGAGTATCAGACTTGCGAAAATTTTGATGGTTTCTCAACCATTCCTTAACTACAAACTCCCATATCTCGCGAACGGATTACCAACTCGAGAAATTCCAGTTGCATCTAAAAGCATAATCTCGCCCGATTACAATGGCATGTGTATTTTTGCCCTAGGCATTTGTAGTTATTGGTTTCGAGTATCAGACTTGCGAAAATTTTGATGGTTTCTCAACGATTCCTTAACTTCAAACTCCCATATCTCGCGAACGGATTACCAACTCGAGAAATTCCAGTTGCATCTAAAAGCATAATCTCGCCCGATTACAATGGTATGTGTATTTTTGCCCTAGGCCATAGTAGTTATTGGTTTCGAGTATCAGACTTGCGAAAATTTTGATGGCTTCTCAACCATTCCTTAACTTCAAACTCCCATATCTCGCGAACGGATTGACGAACTCGAGAAATTCCTGTTGCATCTGAAAGTAGAAACTCGCCCGATTACAACGGTATGTGTATTTTTGCCCTAGGCAATAGTAGTTATTGGTTTCGAGTATCAGATTTGCGAAAATTTTGATGGTTTCTCAACCATTCCTTAACTTCAAACTCCCATATCTCGCGAACGGATTGACAAACTCGAGAAATTCCTGTTGCATCTGAAGGTAGAAGATCGCCCGATTACAGAGGTATGTGTACTTTTCCCCTAGGCCATTCCAGTTATTGGTTTCGAGTATCAGACCATGGAAAATTTTGATGGTTTCTCAACCATTCCTTAACATCAAACTCCCATATCTCGCGAACGGATTGTCGAACTCGAGAAATTCCTACTGCATCTGAAAGCAGAAACCCGCCCGATTACAACGGTATGTGTATTTTTGCCCTAGGCATTAGTAGTTATTTATTTCGAGTATCAGACTTACTAAAATTTTGATAGTTTCTCAACCGTTCCTTAACTTCAAACTCCCATATCTCGCGAACGGATTGACGAACTCGAGAAATTCCTGTTGCATCTGAAAGTAGAAACTCGCCCTATTACAACGGTATGTGTATTTTTGCCCTAGGCAATAGTAGTTATTGGTTTCGAGTATCAGACTTGCGAAAATTTTGATGATTTCTCAACCATTCCTTAACTTCAAACTCCCATATCTCGCGAACGGATTACCAACTCGAGAAATTCCAGTTGCATCTGAAATCAGAAGCACGATCGATTACAACGGTATGTGTATTTTTGCCCTAGGCAATAGTAGTTATTTGTTTCGAGTATCAGACTTGCGAAAATTCTGATGATTTCTCAACCATTCCTTAACTTCAAACTCCCATATCTCGCGAACGGAATACCAACTCGAGAAATTCCAGTTGCATCTAAAAGCATAATCTCGCCCGATTACAATGGTATGTGTATTTTTGCCCTAGGCTATAGCAGTTATTGGTTTCGAGTATCAGACTTGCGAAAATTTTGATAGTTTCTCAACCATTCCTTAACTTCAAACTCCCATATCTCACGAACGGAATGACGAAATCGAGAAATTCCTGCTGCATCTGAAAGCAGAAACTCGCCCGATTACAACGGTATGTGTGTGTTTGCCCAAGGCAATAGTAGTTATTGGTTTCGAGTATCAGACTTGCGAAAATTTTGATGATTTCTCAACCATTCCTTAACTTCAAACTCCCATATCTCGCGAACGGATTACCAACTCGAGAAATTCCAGTTGCATCTAAAAGCATAATCTCGCCCGATTACAATGGTATGTGTATTTTTGCCCTAGGCCATAGTAGTTATTGGTTTCGAGAATCAGACTTGCGAAAATTTTGATGGCTTCTCAACCATTCCTTAACTTCAAACTCCCATATCTCGCGAACGGATTGACGAACTCGAGAAATTCCTGTTGCATCTGAATGTAGAAACTCGCCCGATTACAACGGTATGTGTATTTTTGCCCTAGGCGATAGTAGTTATTGGTTTCGAGTATCAGACTTGCGAAAATTTTGATGGTTTCTCAACCATTCCTTAACTTCAAACTCCCATATCTCGCGAACGGATTGACGAACTCGAGAAATTCCTACTGCATCTGAAAGCAGAATCTCGCCCGATTACAGTGGTATGTGTACTTTTCCCCTAGGCCATTCCAGTTAGTGGTTTCGAGTATCAGATTTGCGAAAATTTTGATGGTTTCTCAACCATTCCTTAACTTCAAACTCCCATATCTCGCGAACGGATTGACGAACTCGAGAAATTCCTGTTGCATCTGAAGGTAGAAGATCGCCCGATTACAGAGGTATGTGTACTTTTCCCCTAGGCCATTCCAGTTATTGGTTTCGAGTATCAGACCAGCGAAAATTTTGATGGTTTCTCAACCTTTCCTTAACTACAAACTCCCATATCTCGCGAACGTATTACCAACTCGAGAAATTCC
The DNA here is from genome assembly GCF_051014685.1 of Ptiloglossa arizonensis. Classification (NCBI taxonomy): domain Eukaryota; kingdom Metazoa; phylum Arthropoda; class Insecta; order Hymenoptera; family Colletidae; genus Ptiloglossa; species Ptiloglossa arizonensis. The sequence continues at coordinate 1,561,001 of NW_027478424.1, forward strand.
AGTTGCATCTAAAAGCATAATCTCGCCCGATTACAATGGTATGTGTATTTTTGCCCTAGGCATTTGTAGTTATTGGTTTCGAGTGTCAGACTTGCGAAAATTTTGATGGCTTCTCAACCATTCCTTAACTTCAAACTCCCATATCTCGCGAACGGATTACCAACTCGAGAAATTCCAGTTGCATCTAAAAGCATAATCTCGCCCGATTACAATGGTATGTGTATTTTTGCCCTAGGCCATAGTAGTTATTGGTTTCGAGTATCAGACTTGCGAAAATTTTGATGGCTTCTCAACCATTCCTTAACTTCAAACTCCCATATCTCGCGAACGGATTGACGAACTCGAGAAATTCCTGTTGCATCTGAAAGTAGAAACTCGCCCGATTACAACGGTATGTGTATTTTTGCCCTAGGCAATAGTAGTTATTGGTTTCGAGTATCAGATTTGCGAAAATTTTGATAGTTTCTCAACCATTCCTTAACTTCAAACTCCCATATCTCGCGAACGGATTGACGAACTCGAGAAATTCCTGTTGCATCTGAAGGTAGAAGATCGCCCGATTACAGAGGTATGTGTACTTTTCCCCTAGGCCATTCCAGTTATTGGTTTCGAGTATCAGACCATCGAAAATTTTGATGGTTTCTCAACCATTCCTTAACATCAAACTCCCATATCTCGCGAACGGATTGTCGAACTCGAGAAATTCCTACTGCATCTGAAAGCAGAAACCCGCCCGATTACAACGGTATGTGTATTTTTGCCCTAGGCATTAGTAGTTATTTATTTCGAGTATCAGACTTACTAAAATTTTGATAGTTTCTCAACCGTTCCTTAACTTCAAACTCCCATATCTCGCGAACGGATTGACGAACTCGAGAAATTCCTGTTGCATCTGAAAGTAGAAACTCGCCCTATTACAACGGTATGTGTATTTTTGCCCTAGGCAATAGTAGTTATTGGTTTCGAGTATCAGACTTGCGAAAATTTTGATGATTTCTCAACCATTCCTTAACTTCAAACTCCCATATCTCGCGAACGGATTACCAACTCGAGAAATTCCAGTTGCATCTAAAGGCATAATCTCGCCCGATTACAGTGGTATGTGTATTTTTGCCCTAGGCGATAGTAGTTATTGGTTTCGAGTATCAGACTTGCGAAAATTTTGATGGTTTCTCAACCATTCCTTAACTTCAAACTCCCATATCTCGCGAACGGATTGACGAACTCGAGAAATTCCTACTGCATCTGAAAGCAGAATCTCGCCCGATTACAGTGGTATGTGTACTTTTCCCCTAGGCCATTCCAGTTAGTGGTTTCGAGTATCAGATTTGCGAAAATTTTGATGGTTTCTCAACCATTCCTTAACTTCAAACTCCCATATCTCGCGAACGGATTGACGAACTCGAGAAATTCCTGTTGCATCTGAAGGTAGAAGATCGCCCGATTACAGTGGTATGTGTACTTTTCCCCTAGGCCATTCCAGTTATTGGTTTCGAGTATCAGACCAGCGAAGATTTTGATGGTATCTCAACCATTCCTTAACTACAAACTCCCATATCTCGCGAACGGATTACCAACTCGAGAAATTCCAGTTGCATCTAAAAGCATAATCTCGCCCGATTACAATGGTATGTGTATTTTTGCCCTAGGCATTTGTAGTTATTGGTTTCGAGTATCAGACTTGCGAAAATTTTGATGGTTTCTCAACCATTCCTTAACTTCAAACTCCCATATCTCGCGAACGGATTACCAACTCGAGAAATTCCAGTTGCATCTAAAAGCATAATCTCGCCCGATTACAATGGTATGTGTATTTTTGCCCTAGGCCATAGTAGTTATTGGTTTCGAGTATCAGACTTGCGAAAATTTTGATGGCTTCTCAACCATTCCTTAACTTCAAACTCCCATATCTCGCGAACGGATTACCAACTCGAGAAACTCCAGTTGCATCTAAAAGCATAATCTCGCCCGATTACAATGGTATGTGTATTTTTGCCATAGGCCATAGTAGTTATTGGTTTCGAGTATCAGACTTGCGAAAATTTTGATGGTTTCCCAACCATTCCTTAACTTCAAACTCCCATATCTCGCGAACGGAATGACGAACTCGAGAAATTCCTGCTGCATCTGAAAGCAGAAACTCGCCCATTTACAACGGTATGTGTATTTTTGCCGTAGGCAATAGTAGTTATTGGTTTCGAGTATCAGATTTGCGAAAATTTTGATGGTTTCTCAACCATTCCTTAACTTCAAACTCCCATATCTCGCGAACGGAATGACGAACTCGAGAAATTCCTGTTGCATCTGAAGGTAGAAGATCGCCCGATTACAGTGGTATGTGTACTTTTCCCCTAGGCCATTCCAGTTATTGGTTTCGAGTATCAGACCAGCGAAAATTTTGATGGTTTCTCAACCATTCCTTAACATCAAACTCCCATATCTCGCGAACGGATTGTCGAACTCGAGAAATTCCTACTGCATCTGAAACCAGAAACCCGCCCGATTACAACGGCATGTGTATTTTTGCCCTAGGCATTAGTAGTTATTGGTTTCGAGTATCAGACTTACTAAAATTTTGATAGTTTCTCAACCGTTCCTTAACTTCAAACTCCCATATCTCGCGAACGGATTGACGAACTCGAGAAATTCCTGTTGCATCTGAAAGTAGAAACTCGCCCAATTACAACGGTGTGTGTATTTTTGCCCTAGGCATTAGTAGTTATTGGTTTCGAGTATCAGACTTACTAAAATTTTGATAGTTTCTCAACCGTTCCTTAACTTCAAACTCCCATATCTCGCGAACGGATTGACGCACTCGAGAAATTCCTGTTGCATCTGAAATCAGAAGCACGATCGATTACAACGGTATGTGTATTTTTGCCCTAGGCAATAGTAGTTATTTGTTTCGAGTATCAGACTTGCGAAAATTCTGATGATTTCTCAACCATTCCTTAACTTCAAACTCCCATATCTCGCGAACGGATTACCAACTCGAGAAATTCCAGTTGCATCTAAAAGCATAATCTCGCCCGATTACAATGGTATGTGTATTTTTGCCCTAGGCTATAGCAGTTATTGGTTTCGAGTATCAGACTTGCGAAAATTTTGATAGTTTCTCAACCATTCCTTAACTTCAAACTCCCATATCTCGCGAACGGATTGACGAACTCGAGAAATTCCTGCTGCATCTGAAAGCAGAAACTCGCCCATTTACAACGGTATGTGTATCTTTGCCCTAGGCAATAGTAGTTATTGGTTTCGAGTATCAGATTTGCGAAAATTTTGATGGTTTCTCAACCATTCCTTAACTTCAAACTCCCATATATCGCGAACGGATTGACGAACTCGAGAAATTCCTGTTGCATCTGAAGGTAGAAGATCGCCCGATTACAGTGGTATGTGTACTTTTCCCCTAGGCCATTCCAGTTAGTGGTTTCGAGTATCAGATTTGCGAAAATTTTGATGGTTTCTCAACCATTCCTTAACTTCAAACTCCCATATCTCGCGAACGGATTGACGAACTCGAGAAATTCCTGTTGCATCTGAAGGTAGAAGATCGCCCGATTACAGTGGTATGTGTACTTTTCCCCTAGGCCATTCCAGTTATTGGTTTCGAGTATCAGACCAGCGAAGATTTTGATGGTTTCTCAACCATTCCTTAACTACAAACTCCCATATCTCGCGAACGGATTACAAACTCGAGAAATTCCAGTTGCATCTAAAAGCATAATCTCGCCCGATTACAATGGTATGTGTATTTTTGCCCTAGGCATTTGTAGTTATTGGTTTCGAGTATCAGACTTGCGAAAATTTTGATGGTTTCTCAACCATTCCTTAACTTCAAACTCCCATATCTCGCGAACGGATTACCAACTCGAGAAATTCCAGTTGCATCTAAAAGCATAATCTCGCCCGATTACAATGGTATGTGTATTTTTGCCCTAGGCCATAGTAGTTATTGGTTTCGAGTATCAGACTTGCGAAAATTTTGATGGTTTCTCAACCATTCCTTAACATCAAACTCCCATATCTCGCGAACGGATTGTCGAACTCGAGAAATTCCTACTGCATCTGAAAGCAGAAACCCGCCCGATTACAACGGTATGTGTATTTTTGCCCTAGGCATTAGTAGTTATTGGTTTCGAGTATCAGACTTGCGAAAATTTTGATGGTTTCTCAACCATTCCTTAACTTCAAACTCCCATATCTCGCGAACGGATTGACGAACTCGAGAAATTCCTGTTGCATCTGAAGGTAGAAGATCGCCCGATTACAGTGGTATGTGTACTTTTCCCCTAGGCCATTCCAGTTATTGGTTTCGAGTATCAGACGTGCGAAAATTTTGATGGTTTCTCAACCATTCCTTAACTACACACTCCCATATCTCGCGAACGGATTACCAACTCGAGAAATTCCAGTTGCATCTAAATGCATAATCTCGCCCGATTACAATAGTATGTGTAATTTTGCCCTAGGCCATATCAGTTATTGGTTTCGAGTATCAGACTTGCGAAAATTTTGATGGCTTCTCAACCATTCCTTAACTTCAAACTCCCATATCTCGCGAACGGATTGACGAACTCGAGAAATTCCTGTTGCACCTGAAAGTAGAAACTCGCCCGATTACAACGGTATGTGTATTTTTGCCCTAGGCAATAGTAGTTATTGGTTTCGAGTATCAGACTTGCGAAAATTTTGATGGTTTCTCAACCATTCCTTAACTTCAAACTCCCATATCTTACGAACGGAATGACGAACTCGAGAAATTCCTGCTGCATCTGAAAGCAGAAACTCGCCCATTTACAACGGTATGTGTATTTTTGCCGTAGGCAATAGTAGTTATTGGTTTCGAGTATCAGATTTGCGAAAATTTTGATGGTTTCTCAACCATTCCTTAACTTCAAACTCCCATATCTCGCGAACGGAATGACGAACTCGAGAAATTCCTGTTGCATCTGAAGGTAGAAGATCGCCCGATTACAGTGGTATGTGTACTTTTCCCCTAGGCCATTCCAGTTATTGGTTTCGAGTATCAGACCAGCGAAAATTTGGATGGTTTCTCAACCATTCCTTAACATCAAACTCCCATATCTCGCGAACGGATTGTCGAACTCGAGAAATTCCTACTGCATCTGAAACCAGAAACCCGCCCGATTACAACGGTATGTGTATTTTTGCCCTAGGCATTAGTAGTTATTGGTTTCGAGTATCAGACTTACTAAAATTTTGATAGTTTCTCAACCGTTCCTTAACTTCAAACTCCCATATCTCGCGAACGGATTGACGAACTCGAGAAATTCCTGTTGCATCTGAAAGTAGAAACTCGCCCGATTACAACGGTGTGTGTATTTTTGCCCTAGGCATTAGTAGTTATTGGTTTCGAGTATCAGACTTACTAAAATTTTGATAGTTTCTCAACCGTTCCTTAACTTCAAACTCCCATATCTCGCGAACGGATTGACGCACTCGAGAAATTCCTGTTGCATCTGAAATCAGAAGCACGATCGATTACAGTGGTATGTGTACTTTTCCCCTAGGCCATTCCAGTTATTGGTTTCGAGTATCAGACTTGCGAACATTTTGGTGGTTTCTCAACCATTCCTTAACTTCAAACTCCCATATCTCGCGAACGTATTGACGAACTCGAGAAATTCCTGTTGCATCTGAAGGTAGAAGATCGCCCGATTACAACGTAATGTGTATTTTTGTCCTAGGCAATTGTAGTTATTGGTTTCGAGTATCAGACTTGCGAAAATTTTGGTGGTTTCTCAACCATTCCTTAACTTCAAACTCCCATATCTCGCGAACGTATTGACGAACTCGAGAAATTCCTGTTGCATCTGAAGGTAGAAGATCGCCCGATTACAACGTAATGTGTATTTTTGCCCTAGGCAATTGTAGTTATTGGTTTCGAGTATCAGACTTGCGAAAATTTTGATGGTTTCTCAACCATTCCTTAACTTCAAACTCCCATATCTCGCGAACGGATTACCAACTCGAGAAATTCCAGTTGCATCTAAAAGCATAATCTCGCCCGATTACAACAGTATGTGTATTTTTGCCCTAGGCATTAGTAGTTATTGTTTTCGAGTATCAGACTTACTAAAATTTTGATAGTTTCTCAACCATTCCTTAACTTCAAATTCCCATATCTCGCGAACGGATTACCAACTCGAGAAATTCCAGTTGCATCTAAAAGCATAATCTCGCCCGATTACAACAGTATGAGTATTTTTGCCCTAGGCATTAGTAGTTATTGGTTTCGAGTATCAGACTTACTAAAATTTTGATAGTTTCTCAACCATTCCTTAACTTCAAACTCCCATATCTCGCGAACGGATTGACGAACTCGAGAAATTCCTGTTGCATCTGAAAGCAGAAGCTCGATCGATTATAACGGTATGTGTATTTTTGCCCTAGGCAATAGTAGTTATTGGTTTCGAGTATCAGACTTGCGAAAATTTTGATGGTTTCTCAACCATTCCTTAACTACAAACACCCATATCTCGCGAACGGATTACCAACTAGAGAAATTCCAGTTGCATCTAAAAGCATAATCTCGTCCGATTACAATAGTATGTGTAATTTTGCCCTAGGCCATAGCAGTTATTGGTTTCGAGTATCAGACTTGCGAAAATTTTGATGGCTTCTCAACCATTCCTTAACTTCAAACTCCCATATCTCGCGAACGGATTGACGAACTCGAGAAATTCCTGTTGCATCTGAAAGTAGAAACTCGCCCGATTACAACGGTGTGTGTATTTTTGCCCTAGGCATTAGTAGTTATTGGTTTCGAGTATCAGACTTACTGAAATTTTGATAGTTTCTCAACCGTTCCTTAACTTCAAACTCCCATATCTCGCGAACGGATTGACGCACTCGAGAAATTCCTGTTGCATCTGAAATCAGAAGCTCAATCGATTACAACGGTATGTGTATTTTTGCCCTAGGCAATAGTAGTTATTGGTTTCGAGTATCAGACTTGCGAAAATTTTGATGGTTTCTCAACCATTCCTTAACTTCAAACTCCCATATCTCGTGAACGGATTACCAACTCGAGAAATTCCAGTTGCATCTAAAAGCATAATCTCGCCCGATTACAATGGTATGAGTATTTTTGCTCTAGGCATTTGTAGTTATTGGTTTCGAGTATCAGACCAGCGAAAATTTTGATGGTTTCTCAACCATTCCTTAACATCAAACTCCCATATTTCGCGAACGGATTGTCGAACTCGAGAAATTCCTACTGCATCTGAAAGCAGAAACTCGCCCGATTACAACGGTATGTGTATTTTTGCCCTAGGCATTAGTAGTTATTGGTTTCGAGTATCAGACTTACTAAAATTTTGATAGTTTCTCAACCGTTCTTTAACTTCAAACTCCCATGTCTCGCGAACGGATTGACGAACTCGAGAAATTCCTGTTGCATCTGAAAGTAGAAACTCGCCCGATTACAACGGTATGTGTATTTTTGCCCTAGGCAATAGTAGTTATTGGTTTCGAGTATCAGACGTGCGAAAATTTTGATGGTTTCTCAACCATTCCTTAACTACAAACTCCGATATCTCGCGAACGGATTACCAACTCGAGAAATTCCAGTTGCATCTAAAAGCATAATCTCGCCCGATTACAATAGTATGTGCAATTTTGCCCTAGGCCATAGCAGTTATTGGTTTCGAGTATCAGACTTGCGAAAATTTGGATGGCTTCTCAACCATTCCTTAACTTCAAACTCCCATATCTCGCGAACGGATTACCAACTCGAGAAATTCCAGTTGCATATAAATGCATAATCTCGCCCGATTACAATGATATGTGTATTTTTGCCCTAGGCCATAGCAGTTATTGGTTTCGAGTATCAGACTTGCGAAAATTTTGATGGTTTCTCAACCATTCCTTAACTTCAAACTCCCATATCTCGCGAACGGATTGACGAACTCGAGAAATTCCTGTTGCATCTGAAGGTAGAAGATCGCCCGATTATAACGTAATGTGTATTTTTGCCCTAGGCAATTGTAGTTATTGGTTTCGGGTATCAGACGTGCGAAAATTTTGATGGTTTCTCAACCATTCCTTAACTACAAACTCCGATATCTCGCGAACGGATTACCAACTCGAGAAATTCCAGTTGCATCTAAAAGCACAATCTCGCCCGATTACAACAGTATGTGTAGTTTTGCCCTAGGCATTAGTAGTTATTGGTTTCGAGTATCAGACTTACTAAAATTTTGATAGTTTCTCAACCATTCCTTAACTTCAAACTCCCATATCTCGCGAACGGATTGACGAGCTCGAGAAATTCCTGTTGCATCCGAAAGCAGAAGCTCGATCGATTATAACGGTATGTGTATTTTTGCCCTAGGCAATAGTAGTTATTGGTTTCGAGTATCAGACTTGCGAAAATTTTGATGGTTTCTCAACCATTCCTTAACTTCAAACTCCCATATCTCGCGAACGGATTACCAACTCGAGAAATTCCAGTTGCATCTAAAAGCATAATCTCGCCCGATTACAATGGTATGTGTATTTTGGCCCTACGCCATAGTAGTTATTGGTTTCGAGTATCATACTTGCGAAAATTTTGATGGCTTCTCAACCATTCCTTAACTTCAAACTCCCATATCTCGCGAACGGAATGACAAACTCGAGAAATTCCTGCTGCATCTGAAAGCAGAAACTCGCCCATTTACAACGGTATGTGTATTTTTGCCCTAGGCAATAGTAGTTATTGGTTTCGAGTATCAGATTTGCGAAAATTTTGATGGTTTCTCAACCATTCCTTAAATTCAAAGTCCCATATCTCGCGAACGGATTGACGAACTCGAGAAATTCCTCTTGCATCTGAAGGTAGAAGATCGCCCGATTACAATGTTATGTGTACTTTTCCCCTAGGCCATTCCAGTTATTGGTTTCGAGTATCAGACCAGCGAAAATTTTGATGGTTTCTCAACCATTCCTTAACATCAAACTCCCATATCTCGCGAACGGATTGTCGAACTCGAGAAATTCCGACTGCATCTGAAAGCAGAAACTCGCCCGATTACAACGGTATGTGTATTTTTGCCCTAGGCATTAGTAGTTATTGGTTTCGAGTATCAGACTTACTAAAATTTTGATAGTTTCTCAACCGTTCTTTAACTTCAAACTCCCATGTCTCGCGAACGGATTGACGAACTCGAGAAATTCCTGTTGGATCTGAAAGTAGAAACTCGCCCGATTACAACGGTATGTGTATTTTTGCCCTAGGCAATAGTAGTTATTGGTTTCGAGTATCAGACTTGCGAAAATTTTGATGGCTTCTCAACCATTCCTTAACTTCAAACTCCCATATCTCGCGAACGGATTGACGAACTCGAGAAATTCCTGTTGCATCTGAAAGTAGAAACTCGCCCGATTACAACGGTGTGTGTATTTTTGCCCTAGGCATTAGTAGTTATTGGTGTCGAGCATCACACTTACTAAAATTTTGATAGTTTCTCAACCGTTACTTAACTTCAAACTCCCATATCTCGCGAACGGTTTGACGCACTCGAGAAATACCTGTTGCATCTGAAATCAGAAGCTCGATCGATTACAACGGTATGTGTATTTTTTCCCTAGGCAATAGTAGTTATTGGTTTCGAGTATCAGACTTGCGAAAATTTTGATGGTTTCTCAACCATTCCTTAACTTCAAACTCCCATATCTCGCGAACGGATTGACGAACTCGAGAAATTCCTGTTGCATCTGAAAGTAGAAACTCGCCCGATTACAACGGTATGTGTATTTTTGCCCTAGGCAATAGTAGTTATTTGTTTCGAGTATCAGACGTGCGAAAATTTTGATGGTTTCTCAACCATTCCTTAACTACAAACTCCGATATCTCGCGAACGGATTACCAACTCGAGAAATTCCAGTTGCATCTAAAAGCATAATCTCGCCCGATTACAATAGTATGTGTAATTTTGCCCCAGGCCATAGCAGTTATTGGTTTCGAGTATCAGACTTGCGAAAATTTTGATGGCTTCTCAACCATTCCTTAACTTCAAACTCCCATATCTCGCGAACGGATTGACGAACTCGAGAAATTCCTGTTGCATCTGAATGTAGAAACTCGCCCGATTACAACGGTGTGTGTATTTTTGCCCTAGGCATTAGTAGTTATAGGTTTCGAGTATCAGACTTACTAAAATTTTGATAGTTTCTCAACCGTTCCTTAACTTCAAACTCCCATATCTCGCGAACGGATTGACGCACTCGAGAAATTCCTGTTGCATCTGAAATCAGAAGCTCGATCGATTACAACGGTATGTGTATTTTTGCCCTAGGCAATAGTAGTTATTGGTTTCGAGTATCAGACTTGCGAAAATTTGGATGGTTTCTCAACCATTCCTTAACTTCAAACTCCCATATCTCGCGAACGGATTACCAACTCGAGAAATTCCAGTTGCATCTAGAAGCATAATCTCGCCCGATTACAATGGTATGTGTATTTTTGCCCTAGGCCATAGCAGTTATTGGTTTCGAGTATCAGACTTGCGAAAATTTTGATGGTTTCTCAACCATTCCTTAACTTCAAACTCCCATATCTCGCGAACGGATTGACGAACTCGAGAAATTCCTGTTGCATCTAAAGGTAGAAGATCGCCCGATTACAACGTAATGTGTATTTTTGCCCTAGGCAATTGTAGTTATTGGTTTCGAGTATCAGACTTGCGAAAATTTGGATGGTTTCTCAACCATTCCTTAACTTCAAACTCCCATATCTCGCGAACGGATTGACGAACTCGAGAAATTCCTGTTGCATCTGAAAGTAGAAACTCGCCCGATTACAACGGTGTGTGTATTTTTGCCCTAGGCATTAGTAGTTATTGGTTTCGAGTATCAGACGTGCGAAAATTTTGATGGTTTCTCAACCATTCCTTAACTTCAAACTCCCATATCTCGCGAACGGATTGACGAACTCGAGAAATTCCTGTTGCATCTGAAAGTAGAAACTCGCCCGATTACAACGTAATGTGTATTTTTGCCCCAGGCAATAGTAGTTATTGGTTTCGAGTATCAGACTTGCCAAAATTTTGATGATTTCTCAACCATTCCTTAACTTCAAACTCCCATTACTCGCGAACGGATTGACGAACTCGAGAAACTCCTGTTGCATCTGAAAGTAGAAACTCGCCCGATTACAATGTTATTTGTATTTTTGCCCTAGGCCATAGCAGTTATTGGTTTCGAGTATGAGACTTGCGAAAATTTTGATGGTTTCTCAACCATTCCTTAACTACAAACTCCGATATCGCGCGAACGGATTGACGCACTCGAGAAATTCCTGTTGCATCTGAAATCAGATGCTCAATCGATTACAACGGTATGTGTATTTTTGCCCTAGGCAATAGTAGTTATTGGTTTCGAGTATCAGACGTGCGAAAATTTTGATGGTTTCTCAACCATTCCTTAACTACAAACTCCGATATCTCGCGAACGGATTACCAACTCGAGAAATTCCAGTTGCATCTAAAAGCATAATCTCGCCCGATTACAACAGTATGTGTAGTTTTGCCCTAGGCATTAGTAGTTATTGGTTTCGAGTATCAGACTTACTAAAATTTTGATAGTTTCTCAACCATTCCTTAACTTCAAACTCCCATATCTCGCGAACGGATTGACGAACTCGAGAAATTCCTGTTGCATCTGAAAGTAGAAACTCGCCCGATTACAACGGTATGTGTATTTTTGCCCTAGGCCATAGCAGTTATTGGTTTCGAGTATCAGACTTGCGAAAATTTTGATGGTTTCTCAACCGTTCCTTAACTTCAAACTCCCATATCTCGCGAACGGATTGACGAACTCGAGAAATTCCTGTTGCATCTGAAAGTAGAAACTCGCCCGATTACAACGGTATGTGTATTTTGCCCTAGGCAATAGTAGTTATTGGTTTCGAGTATCAGACGTGCGAAAATTTTGATGGTTTCTCAACCATTCCTTAACTACAAACTCCGATATCTCGCGAACGGATTACCAACTCGCGAAATTCCAGTTGCATCTAAAAGCATAATCTCGCCCGATTAGAATAGTATGTGTAATTTTGCCCTAGGCCATAGCAGTTATTGGTTTCGAGTATCAGACTTGCGAAAATTTTGATGGCTTCTCAACCATTCCTTAACTTCAAACTCCCATATCTCGCGAACGGATTGACGAACTCGAGAAATTCCTGTTGCATCTGAATGTAGAAACTCGCCCGATTACAACGGTGTGTGTATTTTTGCCCTAGGCATTAGTAGTTATTGGTTTCGAGTATCAGACTTACTAAAATTTTGATGGTTTCTCAACCATTCCTTAACTTCAAACTCCCATATCTCGCGAACGAATTACCAACTCGAGAAATTCCAGTTGCATCTAAAAGCATAATCTCGCCCGATTATAACGGTATGTGTATTTTTGCCCTAGGCAATAGTAGTTATTGGTTTCGAGTATCAGACGTGCGAAAATTTTGATGGTTTCTCAACCATTCCTTAACTTCAAACTCCCATATCTCGCGAACGAATTACCAACTCGAGAAATTCCAGTTGCATCTAAAAGCATAATCTCGCCCGATTACAATGGTATGTGTATTTTTGCCCTAGGCCATAGTAGTTATTGGTTTCGAGTATCAGACTTGCGAAAATTTCGATGGCTTCTCAACCATTCCTTAACTTCAAACTCCCATATCTCGCGAACGGATTGACGAACTCGAGAAATTCCTGTTGCATCTGAAAGTTGAAACTCGCCCGATTACAACGGTGTGTGTATTTTTGCCCTAGGCATTAGTAGTTATTGGTTTCGAGTATCAGACTTACTAAAATTTTGATAGTTTCTCAACCGTTCCTTAACTTCAAACTCCCATATCTCGCGAACGGATTGACGCACTCGAGAAATTCCTGTTGCATCTGAAATCAGAAGCTCAATCGATTACAACGGTATGTGTATTTTTGCCCTAGGCAATTGTAGTTATTGGTTTCGAGTATCAGACTTGCGAAAATTTAGATGGTTTCTCAACCATTCCTTAACTTCAAACTCCCATATCTCGCGAACGGATTACCAACTCGAGAAATTCCAGTTGCATCTAAAAGCATAATCTCGCCCGATTACAATGGTATGTGTATTTTTGCCCTAGGCCATAGCAGTTATTGGTTTCGAGTATCAGACTTGCGAAAATATTGATGGTTTCTCAACCATTCCTTAACTTCAAACTCCCATATCTCGCGAACGGATTGACGAACTCGAGAAATTCCTGTTGCATCTGAAGGTAGAAGATCTCCCGATTACAACGTAATGTGTATTTTTGCCCTAGGCAATTGTAGTTATTGGTCTCGAGTATCAGACCTGCGAAAATTTTGATGGTTTCTCAACCATTCCTTAACTTCAAACTCCCATATCTCGCGAACGGATTACCAACCCGAGAAATTCCAGTTGCATCTAAAAGCATAATCTCGCCCGATTACAACAGTATGTGTAGTTTTGCCCTAGGCATTAGTAGTTATTGGTTTCGAGTATCAGACTTACTAAAATTTTGATAGTTTCTCAACCATTCCTTAACTTCAAACTCCCATATCTCGCGAACGGATTACCAACTCGAGAAATTCCAGTTGCATCTAAAAGCATAATCTCGCCCGATTACAATGGTATGTGTATTTTTGCCCTAGGCCATAGCAGTTATTGGTTTCGAGTATCAGACTTGCGAAAATATTGATGGTTTCTCAACCATTCCTTAACTTCAAACTCCCATATCTCGCGAACGGATTGACGAACTCGAGAAATTCCTGTTGCATCTGAAGGTAGAAGATCGCCCGATTACAACGTAATGTGTATTTTTGCCCTAGGCAATTGTAGTTATTGGTCTCGAGTATCAGACTTGCGAAAATTTAGATGGTTTCTCAACCATTCCTTAACTTCAAACTCCCATATCTCGCGAACGGATTACCAACTCGAGAAATTCCAGTTGCATCTAAAAGCATAATCTCGCCCGATTACAATGGTATGTGTATTTTTGCCCTAGGCCATAGCAGTTATTGGTTTCGAGTATCAGACTTGCGAAAATATTGATGGTTTCTCAACCATTCCTTAACTTCAAACTCCCATATCTCGCGAACGGATTGACGAACTCGAGAAATTCCTGTTGCATCTGAAGGTAGAAGATCGCCCGATTACAACGTAATGTGTATTTTTGCCCTAGGCAATTGTAGTTATTGGTCTCGAGTATCAGACCTGCGAAAATTTTGATGGTTTCTCAACCATTCCTTAACTTCAAACTCCCATATCTCGCGAACGGATTACCAACCCGAGAAATTCCAGTTGCATCTAAAAGCATAATCTCGCCCGATTACAACAGTATGTGTAGTTTTGCCCTAGGCATTAGTAGTTATTGGTTTCGAGTATCAGACTTACTAAAATTTTGATAGTTTCTCAACCATTCCTTAACTTCAAACTCCCATATCTCGCGAACGGATTGACGAACTCGAGAAATTCCTGTTGCATCTGAAAGCAGAAGCTCGATCGATTATAACGGTATGTGTATTCTTGCCCTAGGCAATAGTAGTTATTGGTTTCGAGTATCAGACTTGCGAAAATTTTGATGGTTTCTCAACCATTCCTTAACTACAAACTCCCATATCTCGCGAACGGATTACCAACTCGAGAAATTCCAGTTGCATCTAAAAGCATAATCTCGCCCGATTACAATAGTATGTGTAATTTTGCCCTAGGCCATAGCAGTTATTGGTTTCGAGTATCAGACTTGCGAAAATTTTGATGGCTTCTCAACCATTCCTTAACTTCAAACTCCCATATCTCGCGAACGGATTGACGAACTCGAGAAATTCCTGTTGCATCTGAAAGTAGAAACTCGCCCGATTACAACGGTGTGTGTATTTTTGCCCTAGGCATTAGTAGTTATTGGTTTCGAGTATCAGACTTACTGAAATTTTGATAGTTTCTCAACCGTTCCTTAACTTCAAACTCCCATATCTCGCGAACGGATTGACGCACTCGAGAAATTCCTGTTGCATCTGAAATCAGAAGCTCAATCGATTACAACGGTATGTGTATTTTTGCCCTAGGCAATAGTAGTTATTGGTTTCGAGTATCAGACGTGCGAAAATTTTGATGGTTTCTCAACCATTCCTTAACTTCAAACTCCCATATCTCGCGAACGGATTACCAACTCGAGAAATTCCAGTTGCATCTAAAAGCATAATCTCGCCCGATTACAATGGTATGTGTATTTTTGCCCTAGTCCATAGCAGTTATTGGTTTCGAGTATCAGACTTGCGAAAATTTTGATGGTTTCTCAACCATTCCTTAATTTCAAACTCCCATATCTCGCGAACGGATTGACGAACTCGAGAAATTCCTGTTGCATCTGAAGGTAGAAGATCGCCCGATTACAACGTAATGTGTATTTTTGCCCTAGGCATTTGTAGTTATTGGTTTCGAGTATCAGACTTGCGAAAATTTTGATGGTTTCTCAACCATTCCTTAACTTCAAACTCCCATATCTCGCGAACGAATTGCCATCTCGAGGAATTCCAGTTGCATCTAAAAGCATAATCTCGCCCGATTACAATGGTATGTGTATTTTTGCCCTAGGCCATAGTAGTTATTGGTTTCGAGTATCAGACTTGCGAAAATTTTGATGGCTTCTCAACCATTCCTTAACTTCAAACTCCCATATCTCGCGAACGGATTGACGAACTCG
The DNA here is from genome assembly GCF_051014685.1 of Ptiloglossa arizonensis. Classification (NCBI taxonomy): domain Eukaryota; kingdom Metazoa; phylum Arthropoda; class Insecta; order Hymenoptera; family Colletidae; genus Ptiloglossa; species Ptiloglossa arizonensis. The sequence goes on from NW_027478424.1 coordinate 1,576,713, forward strand.
AGAAATTCCGGTTGCATCTGAAGGTAGAAGATCGCCTGATTACAACGTAATGTGTATTTTTGCCCTAGGCCATAGCAGTTATTGGTTTCGAGTATCAGACTTGCGAAAATTTTGATGGTTTCTCCACCGTTCCTTAACTTCAAACTCCCATATCTCGCGAACGGATTGACGAACTCGAGAAATTCCTGTTGCATCTGAAAGTAGAAAATCGCCCGATTACAACGGTATGTGTATTTTTGCCCTAGGCAATAGTAGTTATTGGTTTCGAGTATCAGACGTGCGAAAATTTTGATGGTTTCTCAACCATTCCTTAACTACAAACTCCCATATCTCGCGAACGGATTGACGAACTCGAGAAATTCCTGTTGCATCTGAAGGTAGAAGATCGCCCGATTACAACGTAATGTGTATTTTTGCCCTAGGCCATAGCAGTTATTGGTTTCGAGTATCAGACTTGCGAAAATTTTGATGGTTTCTCAACCATTCCTTAACTACAAACTCCCATATCTCGCGAACGGATTACCAACTCGAGAAATTCCAGTTGCATATAAAAGCATAATCTCGCCCGATTACAATGGTATGTGTATTTTTGCCCTAGGCCATAGCAGTTATTGGTTTCGAGTATCAGACTTGCGAAAATTTTGATGGTTTCTCAACCATTCCTTAACTTCAAACTCCCATATCTCGCGAACGGATTGACGAACTCGAGAAATTCCTGTTGCATCTGAAGGTAGAAGATCGCCCGATTACAACGTAATGTGTATTTTTGCCCTAGGCAATTGTAGTTATTGGTTTCGAGTATCAGACTTGCGAAAATTTTGATGGTTTCTCAACCATTCCTTAACTTCAAACTCCCATATCTCGCGAACGGATTACCAACTCGATAAATTCCAGTTGCATCTAAAAGCATAATCTCGCCCGATTACAACAGTATGTGTATTTTTGCCCTAGGCATTAGTAGTTATTGGTTTCGAGTATCAGACTTACTAAAATTTTGATAGTTTCTCAACCGTTCCTTAACTTCAAACTCCCATATCTCACGAACGGATTGACGCACTCGAGAAATTCCGGTTGCATCTGAAATCAGAAGCTCGATCGATTACAACGGTATGTGTATTTTTGCCCTAGGCAATAGCAGTTATTGGTTTCGAGTATCAGACTTGCGAAAATTTTGATGGTTTCTCAACCATTCCTTAACTTCAAACTCCCATATCTCGCGAACGGATTGACGAACTCGAGAAATTCCTGTTGCATCTGAAGGTAGAAGATCGCCCGATTACAACGTAATGTGTATTTTTGCCCTGGGCAATTGTAGTTATTGGTTTCGAGTATCAGACTTGCGAAAATTTGGATGGTTTCTCAACCATTCCTTAACTTCAAACTCCCATATCTCGCGAACGGATTGACGAACTCGAGAAATTCCTGTTGCATCTGAAAGTAGAAACTCGCCCGATTACAACGGTGTGTGTATTTTTGCCCTAGGCATTAGTAGTTATTGGTTTCGAGTATCAGACGTGCGAAAATTTTGATGGTTTCTCAACCATTCCTTAACTACAAACTCCGATATCGCGCGAACGGATTGACGCACTCGAGAAATTCCTGTTGCATCTGAAATCAGATGCTCAATCGATTACAACGGTATGTGTATTTTTGCCCTAGGCAATAGTAGTTATTGGTTTCGAGTATCAGACGTGCGAAAATTTTGATGGTTTCTCAACCATTCCTTAACTACAAACTCCGATATCTCGCGAACGGATTACCAACTCGAGAAATTCCAGTTGCATCTAAAAGCATAATCTCGCCCGATTACAACAGTATGTGTAGTTTTGCCCTAGGCATTAGTAGTTATTGGTTTCGAGTATCAGACTTACTAAAATTTTGATAGTTTCTCAACCATTCCTTAACTTCAAACTCCCATATCTCGCGAACGGATTGACGAACTCGAGAAATTCCTGTTGCATCTGAAAGTAGAAACTCGCCCGATTACAACGGTATGTGTATTTTTGCCCTAGGCCATAGCAGTTATTGGTTTCGAGTATCAGACTTGCGAAAATTTTGATGGTTTCTCAACCGTTCCTTAACTTCAAACTCCCATATCTCGCGAACGGATTGACGAACTCGAGAAATTCCTGTTGCATCTGAAAGTAGAAACTCGCCCGATTACAACGGTATGTGTATTTTGCCCTAGGCAATAGTAGTTATTGGTTTCGAGTATCAGACGTGCGAAAATTTTGATGGTTTCTCAACCATTCCTTAACTACAAACTCCGATATCTCGCGAACGGATTACCAACTCGAGAAATTCCAGTTGCATCTAAAAGCATAATCTCGCCCGATTACAATAGTATGTGTAATTTTGCCCTAGGCCATAGCAGTTATTGGTTTCGAGTATCAGACTTGCGAAAATTTTGATGGCTTCTCAACCATTCCTTAACTTCAAACTCCCATATCTCGCGAACGGATTGACGAACTCGAGAAATTCCTGTTGCATCTGAATGTAGAAACTCGCCCCGATTACAACGGTGTGTGTATTTTTGCCCTAGGCATTAGTAGTTATTGGTTTCGAGTATCAGACTTACTAAAATTTTGATGGTTTCTCAACCATTCCTTAACTTCAAACTCCCATATCTCGCGAACGAATTACCAACTCGAGAAATTCCAGTTGCATCTAAAAGCATAATCTCGCCCGATTATAACGGTATGTGTATTTTTGCCCTAGGCAATAGTAGTTATTGGTTTCGAGTATCAGACGTGCGAAAATTTTGATGGTTTCTCAACCATTCCTTAACTTCAAACTCCCATATCTCGCGAACGAATTACCAACTCGAGAAATTCCAGTTGCATCTAAAAGCATAATCTCGCCCGATTACAATGGTATGTGTATTTTTGCCCTAGGCCATAGTAGTTATTGGTTTCGAGTATCAGACTTGCGAAAATTTCGATGGCTTCTCAACCATTCCTTAACTTCAAACTCCCATATCTCGCGAACGGATTGACGAACTCGAGAAATTCCTGTTGCATCTGAAAGTTGAAACTCGCCCGATTACAACGGTGTGTGTATTTTTGCCCTAGGCATTAGTAGTTATTGGTTTCGAGTATCAGACTTACTAAAATTTTGATAGTTTCTCAACCGTTCCTTAACTTCAAACTCCCATATCTCGCGAACGGATTGACGCACTCGAGAAATTCCTGTTGCATCTGAAATCAGAAGCTCAATCGATTACAACGGTATGTGTATTTTTGCCCTAGGCAATTGTAGTTATTGGTTTCGAGTATCAGACTTGCGAAAATTTAGATGGTTTCTCAACCATTCCTTAACTTCAAACTCCCATATCTCGCGAACGGATTACCAACTCGAGAAATTCCAGTTGCATCTAAAAGCATAATCTCGCCCGATTACAATGGTATGTGTATTTTTGCCCTAGACCATAGCAGTTATTGGTTTCGAGTATCAGACTTGCGAAAATATTGATGGTTTCTCAACCATTCCTTAACTTCAAACTCCCATATCTCGCGAACGGATTGACGAACTCGAGAAATTCCTGTTGCATCTGAAGGTAGAAGATCGCCCGATTACAACGTAATGTGTATTTTTGCCCTAGGCAATTGTAGTTATTGGTCTCGAGTATCAGACCTGCGAAAATTTTGATGGTTTCTCAACCATTCCTTAACTTCAAACTCCCATATCTCGCGAACGGATTACCAACTCGAGAAATTCCAGTTGCATCTAAAAGCATAATCTCGCCCGATTACAACAGTATGTGTAGTTTTGTCCTAGGCATTAGTAGTTAGTGGTTTCGAGTATCAGACTTACTAAAATTTTGATAGTTTCTCAACCATTCCTTAACTTCAAACTCCCATATCTCGCGAACGGATTGACGAACTCGAGAAATTCCTGTTGCATCTGAAAGCAGAAGCTCGATCGATTATAACGGTATGTGTATTCTTGCCCTAGGCAATAGTAGTTATTGGTTTCGAGTATCAGACTTGCGAAAATTTTGATGGTTTCTCAACCATTCCTTAACTACAAACTCCCATATCTCGCGAAAGGATTACCAACTCGAGAAATTCCAGTTGCATCTAAAAGCATAATCTCGCCCGATTACAATAGTATGTGTAATTTTGCCCTAGGCCATAGCAGTTATTGGTTTCGAGTATCAGACTTGCGAAAATTTTGATGGCTTCTCAACCATTCCTTAACTTCAAACTCCCATATCTCGCGAACGGATTGACGAACTCGAGAAATTCCTGTTGCATCTGAAAGTAGAAACTCGCCCGATTACAACGGTGTGTGTATTTTTGCCCTAGGCATTAGTAGTTATTGGTTTCGAGTATCAGACTTACTGAAATTTTGATAGTTTCTCAACCGTTCGTTAACTTCAAACTCCCATATCTCGCGAACGGATTGACGCACTCGAGAAATTCCTGTTGCATCTGAAATCAGAAGCTCAATCGATTACAACGGTATGTGTATTTTTGCCCTAGGCAATAGTAGTTATTGGTTTCGAGTATCAGACGTGCGAAAATTTTGATGGTTTCTCAACCATTCCTTAACTTCAAACTCCCATATCTCGCGAACGGATTACCAACTCGAGAAATTCCAGTTGCATCTAAAAGCATAATCTCGCCCGATTACAATGGTATGTGTATTTTTGCCCTAGGCCATAGCAGTTATTGGTTTCGAGTATCAGACTTGCGAAAATTTTGATGGTTTCTCAACCATTCCTTAATTTCAAACTCCCATATCTCGCGAACGGATTGACGAACTCGAGAAATTCCTGTTGCATCTGAAGGTAGAAGATCGCCCGATTACAACGTAATGTGTATTTTTGCCCTAGGCATTTGTAGTTATTGGTTTCGAGTATCAGACTTGCGAAAATTTTGATGGTTTCTCAACCATTCCTTAACTTCAAACTCCCATATCTCGCGAACGAATTACCATCTCGAGGAATTCCAGTTGCATCTAAAAGCATAATCTCGCCCGATTACAATGGTATGTGTATTTTTGCCCTAGGCCATAGTAGTTATTGGTTTCGAGTATCAGACTTGCGAAAATTTTGATGGCTTCTCAACCATTCCTTAACTTCAAACTCCCATATCTCGCGAACGGATTGACGAACTCGAGAAATTCCGGTTGCATCTGAAGGTAGAAGATCGCCCGATTACAACGTAATGTGTATTTTTGCCCTAGGCCATAGCAGTTATTGGTTTCGAGTATCAGACTTGCGAAAATTTTGATGGTTTCTCCACCGTTCCTTAACTTCAAACTCCCATATCTCGCGAACGGATTGACGAACTCGAGAAATTCCTGTTGCATCTGAAAGTAGAAAATCGCCCGATTACAACGGTATGTGTATTTTTGCACTAGGCAATAGTAGTTATTGGTTTCGAGTATCAGACGTGCGAAAATTTTGATGGTTTCTCAACCATTCCTTAACTACAAACTCCCATATCTCGCGAACGGATTGACGAACTCGAGAAATTCCTGTTGCATCTGAAGGTAGAAGATCGCCCGATTACAACGTAATGTGTATTTTTGCCCTAGGCCATAGCAGTTATTGGTTTCGAGTATCAGACTTGCGAAAATTTTGATGGTTTCTCAACCATTCCTTAACTACAAACTCCCATATCTCGCGAACGGATTACCAACTCGAGAAATTCCAGTTGCATATAAAAGCATAATCTCGCCCGATTACAATGGTATGTGTATTTTTGCCCTAGGCCATAGCAGTTATTGGTTTCGAGTATCAGACTTGCGAAAATTTTGATGGTTTCTCAACCATTCCTTAACTTCAAACTCCCATATCTCGCGAACGGATTGACGAACTCGAGAAATTCCTGTTGCATCTGAAGGTAGAAGATCGCCCGATTACAACGTAATGTGTATTTTTGCCCTAGGCAATTGTAGTTATTGGTTTCGAGTATCAGACTTGCGAAAATTTTGATGGTTTCTCAACCATTCCTTAACTTCAAACTCCCATATCTCGCGAACGGATTACCAACTCGATAAATTCCAGTTGCATCTAAAAGCATAATCTCGCCCGATTACAACAGTATGTGTATTTTTGCCCTAGGCATTAGTAGTTATTGGTTTCGAGTATCAGACTTACTAAAATTTTGATAGTTTCTCAACCGTTCCTTAACTTCAAACTCCCATATCTCACGAACGGATTGACGCACTCGAGAAATTCCTGTTGCATCTGAAATCAGAAGCTCAATCGATTACAACGGTATGTGTATTTTTGCCCTAGGCAATAGTAGTTATTGGTTTCGAGTATCAGACGTGCGAAAATTTTGATGGTTTCTCAACCATTCCTTAACAACAAACTCCGATATCTCGCGAACGGATTACCAACTCGAGAAATTCCAGTTGCATCTAAAAGCATAATCTCGCCCGATTACAACAGTATGTGTAGTTTTGCCCTAGGCATTAGTAGTTATTGGTTTCGAGTATCAGACTTACTAAAATTTTGATAGTTTCTCAACCATTCCTTAACTACAAACTCCGATATCTCGCGAACGGATTACCAACTCGAGAAATTCCAGTTGCATCTAAAAGCATAATCTCGCCCGATTACAATAGTATGTGTAATTTTGCCCTAGGCCATAGCAGTTATTGGTTTCGAGTATCAGACTTGCGAAAATTTGGATGGATTCTCAACCATTCCTTAACTTCAAACTCCCATATCTCGCGAACGGATTACCAACTCGAGAAATTCCAGTTGCATCTAAAAGCATAATCTCGCCCGATTACAATGGTATGTGTATTTTTGCCCTAGGCCATAGCAGTTATTGGTTTCGAGTATCAGACCAACGAAAATTTTGATGGTTTCTCAACCATTCCTTAACTTCAAACTCCCATTACACGCGAACGGATTGACGAACTCGAGAAATTCCTCTTGCATCTGAAATCAGAAGCTCGATCGATTACAACGGTATGTGTATTTTTGCCCTAGGCAATAGTAGTTATTGGTTTCGAGTATCAGACTTGCGAAAATTTTGATGGTTTCTCAACCATTCCTTAACTTCAATTTCCCATATCTCGCGAACGGATTACCAACTCGAGAAATTCCAGTTGCATCTAAAAGCATAATCTCGCCCGATTACAATGGTATGTGTATTTTTGCCCTAGGCCATAGTAGTTTTTGGTTTCGAGTATCAGACTTGCGAAAATTTTGATGGTTTCTCAACCATTCCTTAACTTCAAACTCCCATACCTCGCGAACGGATTGACGAACTCGAGAAATTCCTGTTGCATCTGAAATCAGAAGCTCGATCGATTACAACGGTATGTGTATTTTTGCCCTAGGCAATAGTAGTTATTGGTTTCGAGTATCAGACTTGCGAAAATTTTGATGGTTTCTCAACCATTCCTTAACTTCAAATTCCCATATCTCGCGAACGGATTTCCAACTCGAGAAATTCCTGTTGCATCTGAAATCAGAAGCTCGATCGATTACAACGGTATGTGTATTTTTGCCCTAGGCAATAGTAGTTATTGGTTTCGAGTATCAGAGTTGCGAAAATTTGGATGGTTTCTCAACCATTCCTTAACTTCAAACTCCCATATCTCGCGAACGGATTGACGAACTCGAGAAATTCCTGTTGCATGTGAAAGTAGAAACTCGCCCGATTACAACGGTGTGTGTATTTTTGCCCTAGGCATTAGTAGTTATTGGTTTCGAGTATCAGACTTACTAAAATTTTGATAGTTTCTCAACCGTTCCTTAACTTCAAACTCCCATATCTCGCGAACGGATTGACGCACTCGAGAAATTCCTGTTGCATCTGAAATCAGAAGCTCGATCGATTACAACGGTATGTGTATTTTTGCCCTAGGCAATAGTAGTTATTGGTGTCGAGTATCAGACCAACGAAAATTTTGATGGTTTCTCAACCATTCCTTAACTTCAAACTCCCATTACACGCGAACGGATTGACGAACTCGAGAAATTCCTCTTGCATCTGAAATCAGAAGCTCGATCGATTACAACGGTATGTGTATTTTTGCCCTAGGCAATAGTAGTTATTGGTTTCGAGTATCAGACTTGCGAAAATTTTGATGGTTTCTCAAACATTCCTTAACTTCAAATTCCCATATCTCGCGAACGGATTTCCAACTCGAGAAATTCCAGTTGCCTCTGAAAGCAGAAGCTCGATCGATTATAACGGTATGAGTATTTTTGCCCTAGGCAATAGTAGTTATTGGTTTCGAGTATCAGACTTGCCAAAATTTTGATGATTTCTCAACCATTCTTTAAATTCAAACTCCCATATCTCGCGAACGGATTGAGGAACTAGAGAAATTCCAGTTGTATCTGAAAGCAGATACTCGTCCGATTTCAACGGTATGTGTACTTTTCCTCTAGACCATTCCAGTTATTGGTTTCGAGTATCAGACCAACGAAAATTTTGATGATTTCTCAACCATTCCTTAACTTCAAACTCCCATTACTCGCGAACGGATTGACGAACTCGAGAAATTCCTGTTGCATCTGAAAGTAGAAACTCGCCCGATTACAACGGTATGTGTATTTTTGCCCTAGGCATTAGTAGTTATTGGTTTCGAGTATCAGACTTACTAAAATTTTGGTAGTTTCTCAACCATTTCTTAACTTCAAACTCCCATATCTCGCGAACGGATTACCAACACGAGAAATTCCAGTTGCATCTGAAAGCAGAAACTCGCCCGATTACAGTGGTATATGTACTTTTCCCCTAGACCATTCCAGTTTTCGGTTTCGAGTATCAGACCAGCGAAAATTTTGTTGGTTTCTCAACCATTCCTTAACTTCAAACTCCCATATCTCGCGAACGGATTACCAACTCGAGAAATTCCAGTTGCATCTGCAAGCATAATTTCGCCCGATTACAATGGTATGTGTATTTTTGCCATAGGCCATAGAAGTTATTGGTTTCGAGTATCAGACTTGCGAAAATTTTGATGGTTTCTCAACCATACCTTAACTTCAGACTCCCATATCTCGCGAACGGACTGACGAACTCGAGAAATTCCAGTTGCGTCTGAAAGCAGAAACTCGCCCGATTACAGTGGTATGTGTACTTTTCCCCTAGGCCATTCCAGTTATTGGTTTCGTGTATCAGACCAGCGAAAATTTTGATGGTTTCTCAAACATTCCTTAACTTCAAACTCCCATATCTCGCGAACGGATTGACGAACTCGAGAAATTCCAGTTGCATCTGAAAGCCGAAACTCGCCCGATTACAGTGGTATGTGTACTTTTCCCTTAGGCCATTCCAGTTATTGGTTTCGTGTACCAGACCAGCGAAAATTTTGATGGCTTCTCAACCATTCCTTAACATCAAACTCACATATCTCGCGAACGGATTACCAACTCGGGAAATTCCAGTTGCATCTAAAAGCATAATCTCGCCCGATTACAATGGTATGTGTATTTTTGCCCTAGGCCATAAAAGTTATTGGTTTCGAGTATCAGACTTGCGAAAATTTTGACGGTTTCTCAACCATTCCTTAACTTCAAACTCCCATTACTCGCGAACGGATTGACGAACTCGAGAAATTCCTGTTGCATCTGAAAGTAGAAACTCGCCCGATTACAATGTTATTTGTATTTTTGCCCTAGGCCATAGCAGTTATCGGTTTCGAGTATGAGACTTGCGAAAATTTTGATGGTTTCTCAACCATTCCTTAACTTCAAACTCCCATATCTCGCGAACGGATTGACGAACTCGAGAAATTCCTATTGCATCTGAAAGTAGAAACTCGCCCGATTACAACGGTATGTGTATTTTTGCCCTAGGCATTAGTAGTTATTGGTTTCGAGTATCAGACTTACTAAAATTTTGATAGTTTCTCAATCATTTCTTAACTTCAAACTCCCACATCTCGCGAACGGATTACCAACTCGAGAAATTCCAGTTGCATCTGAAAGCAGAAACTCGCCCGATTACAGTGGTATATGTACTTTTCCCCTAGGCCATTCTAGTTTTCGGTTTCGAGTATCAGACCAGCGAAAATTTTGTTGGTTTCTCAACCATTCCTTAACTTCAAACTCCCATATCTCGCGAACGGATTACCAACTCGAGAAATTCCAGTTGCATCTGCAAGCATAATTTCGCCCGATTACAATGGTATGTGTACTTTTCCCCTAGGCCATTCCAGTTATTGGTTTCGTGTATCAGACCAGCGAAAATTTTGATGGTTTCTCAACCATTCCTTAACTTCAAACTCCCATATCTCGCGAACGGATTGACGAACTCGAGAAATTCCAGTTGCATCTGAAAGCAGAAACTCGCCCGATTACAGTGGTATGAGTACTTTTCCCCTAGGCCATTCCGGTTATTGGTTTCGTGTACCAGACCAGCGAAAATTTTGATGGTTTCTCAACCATTCCTTAACTTCAAACTCCCATATCTCGCGAACGGAATGACGAACTCGAGAAATTCCTGTTGCATCTGAAGGTAGAAGATCGCCCGATTACAACGGTATTTGTATTTTTGCCCTAGGCCATAGCAGTTATTGGTTTCGAGTATGAGACTTGCGAAAATTTTGATGGTTTCTCAACCATTCCTTAACTTCAAACTCCCATATCTCGCGAACGGATTGACGAACTCGAGAAATTCCTATTGCATCTGAAAGTAGAAACTCGCCCGATTACAACGATATGTGTATTTTTGCCCTAGGCATTAGTTGTTATTGGTTTCGAGTATCAGACCAGCGAAAATTTTGTTGGTTTCTCAACCATTCCTTAACTTCAAACTCCCATATATCGCGAACGGATTACCAACTCGAGAAATTCCAGTTGCATCTGCAAGCATAATTTCGCCCGATTACAATGGTATGTGTACTTTTCCCCTAGGCCATTCCAGTTATTGGTTTCGTGTATCAGAACAGCGAAAATTTTGATGGTTTCTCAACAATTCCTTAACTTCAAACTCCTATATCTCGCGAACGGATAGACGAACTCGAGAAATTCCAGTTGCATCTGAAAGCAGAAACTCGCCCGATTACAGTGGTATGAGTACTTTTCCCCTAGGCCATTCCAGTTATTGGTTTCGTGTACCAGACCAGCGAAAATTTTGATGGTTTCTCAAACATTCCTTAACTTCAAACTCCCATATCTCGCGAACGGACTGACGAACTCGAGAAATTCCTGTTGCATCTGAAGGTAGAAGATCGCCCGATTACAACGGTATGTGTATGTTTGCCCTAGGCAATAGTAGTTATTGGTTTCGAGTATCAGACATGCCAAAATTTTGATGATTTCTCAACCATTCCTTAACTTCAAACTCCCATTACTCGCGAACGGATTGACGAACTCGAGAAATTCCTGTTGCATCTGAAAGTAGAAACTCGCCCGATTACAATGTTATTTGTATTTTTGCCCTAGGCCATAGCAGTTATTGGTTTCGAGTATGAGACTTGCGAAAATTTTGATGGTTTCTCAACCATTCCTTAACTTCAAACTCCCATATCTCGCGAACGGATTGACGAACTCGAGAAATTCCAGTTGCGTCTGAAAACAGAAACTCGCCCGATTACAGTGGTATGTGTACTTTTGCCCTAGGCCATTCCAGTTATTGGTTTCGTGTATCAGACCAGCGAAAATTTTGATGGTTTCTCAACCATTCCTTAACTTCAAACTCCCATATCTCGCGAACGGATTGACGAACTCGAGAAATTCCTATTGCATCTGAAAGTAGAAACTCGCCCGATTACAACGATATGTGTATTTTTGCCCTAGGCATTAGTAGTTATTGGTTTCGAGTATCAGACCAGCGAAAATTTTGTTGGTTTCTCAACCATTCCTTAACTTCAAACTCCCATATATCGCGAACGGATTACCAACTCGAGAAATTCCAGTTGCATCTGCAAGCATAATTTCGCCCGATTACAATGGTATGTGTACTTTTCCCCTAGGCCATTCCAGTTATTGGTTTCGTGTATCAGAACAGCGAAAATTTTGATGGTTTCTCAACAATTCCTTAACTTCAAACTCCTATATCTCGCGAACGGATAGACGAACTCGAGAAATTCCAGTTGCATCTGAAAGCAGAAACTCGCCCGATTACAGTGGTATGAGTACTTTTCCCCTAGGCCATTCCAGTTATTGGTTTCGTGTACCAGACCAGCGAAAATTTTGATGGTTTCTCAACCATTCCTTAACTTCAAACTCCCATATCTCGCGAACGGACTGACGAACTCGAGAAATTCCTGTTGCATCTGAAGGTAGAATATCGCCCGATTACAACGGTATGTGTATGTTTGCCCTAGGCAATAGTAGTTATTGGTTTCGAGTATCAGACTTGCCAAAATTTTGATGATTTCTCATCCATTCCTTAACTTCAAACTCCCATTACTCGCGAACGGATTGACGAACTCGAGAAATTCCTGTTGCATCTGAAAGTAGAAACTCGCCCGATTACAATGTTATTTGTATTTTTGCCCTAGGCCATAGCAGTTATTGGTTTCGAGTATGAGACTTGCGAAAATTTTGATGGTTTCTCAACCATTCCTTAACTTCAAACTCCCATATCTCGCGAACGGATTGACGAACTCGAGAAATTCCAGTTGCGTCTGAAAACAGAAACTCGCCCGATTACAGTGGTATGTGTACTTTTCCCCTAGGCCATTCCAGTTATTGGTTTCGTGTATCAGACCAGCGAAAATTTTGATGGTTTCTCAACCATTCCTTAACTTCAAACTCCCATATCTCGCGAACGGACTGACGAACTCGAGAAATTCCTGTTGCATCTGAAGGTAGAAGATCGCCCGATTACAACGGTATGTGTATGTTTGCCCTAGGCAATAGTAGTTATTGGTTTCGAGTATCAGACTTGCCAAAATTTTGATGATTTCTCAACCATTCCTTAACTTCAAACTCCCATTACTCGCGAACGGATTGACGAACTCGAGAAATTCCTGTTGCATCTGAAAGTAGAAACTCGCCCGATTACAATGTTATTTGTATTTTTGCCCTAGGCCATAGCAGTTATTGGTTTCGAGTATGAGACTTGCGAAAATTTTGATGGTTTCTCAACCATTCCTTAACTTCAAACTCCCATATCTCGCGAACGGATTGACGAACTCGAGAAATTCCAGTTGCGTCTGAAAACAGAAACTCGCCCGATTACAGTGGTATGTGTACTTTTGCCCTAGGCCATTCCAGTTATTGGTTTCGTGTATCAGACCAGCGAAAATTTTGATGGTTTCTCAACCATTCCTTAACTTCAAACTCCCATATCTCGCGAACGGATTGACGAACTCGAGAAATTCCTATTGCATCTGAAAGTAGAAACTCGCCCGATTACAACGATATGTGTATTTTTGCCCTAGGCATTAGTAGTTATTGGTTTCGAGTATCAGACCAGCGAAAATTTTGTTGGTTTCTCAACCATTCCTTAACTTCAAACTCCCATATATCGCGAACGGATTACCAACTCGAGAAATTCCAGTTGCATCTGCAAGCATAATTTCGCCCGATTACAATGGTATGTGTACTTTTCCCCTAGGCCATTCCAGTTATTGGTTTCGTGTATCAGAACAGCGAAAATTTTGATGGTTTCTCAACCATTCCTTAACTTCAAACTCCCATATCTCGCGAACGGATTGACGAACTCGAGAAATTCCAGTTGCGTCTGAAAACAGAAACTCGCCCGATTACAGTGGTATGTGTACTTTTGCCCTAGGCCATTCCAGTTATTGGTTTCGTGTATCAGACCAGCGAAAATTTTGATGGTTTCTCAACCATTCCTTAACTTCAAACTCCCATATCTCGCGAACGGATTGACGAACTCGAGAAATTCCTATTGCATCTGAAAGTAGAAACTCGCCCGATTACAACGATATGTGTATTTTTGCCCTAGGCATTAGTTGTTATTGGTTTCGAGTATCAGACCAGCGAAAATTTTGTTGGTTTCTCAACCATTCCTTAACTTCAAACTCCCATATATCGCGAACGGATTACCAACTCGAGAAATTCCAGTTGCATCTGCAAGCATAATTTCGCCCGATTACAATGGTATGTGTACTTTTCCCCTAGGCCATTCCAGTTATTGGTTTCGTGTATCAGAACAGCGAAAATTTTGATGGTTTCTCAACAATTCCTTAACTTCAAACTCCTATATCTCGCGAACGGATAGACGAACTCGAGAAATTCCAGTTGCATCTGAAAGCAGAAACTCGCCCGATTACAGTGGTATGAGTACTTTTCCCCTAGGCCATTCCAGTTATTGGTTTCGTGTACCAGACCAGCGAAAATTTTGATGGTTTCTCAACCATTCCTTAACTTCAAACTCCCATATCTCGCGAACGGACTGACGAACTCGAGAAATTCCTGTTGCATCTGAAGGTAGAAGATCGCCCGATTACAACGGTATGTGTATGTTTGCCCTAGGCAATAGTAGTTATTGGTTTCGAGTATCAGACTTGCCAAAATTTTGATGATTTCTCAACCATTCCTTAACTTCAAACTCCCATTACTCGCGAACGGATTGACGAACTCGAGAAATTCCTGTTGCATCTGAAAGTAGAAACTCGCCCGATTACAATGTTATTTGTATTTTTGCCCTAGGCCATAGCAGTTATTGGTTTCGAGTATGAGACTTGCGAAAATTTTGATGGTTTCTCAACCATTCCTTAACTTCAAACTCCCATATCTCGCGAACGGATTGACGAACTCGAGAAATTCCAGTTGCGTCTGAAAACAGAAACTCGCCCGATTACAGTGGTATGTGTACTTTTCCCCTAGGCCATTCCAGTTATTGGTTTCGTGTATCAGACCAGCGAAAATTTTGATGGTTTCTCAACCATTCCTTAACTTCAAACTCCCATATCTCGCGAACGGACTGACGAACTCGAGAAATTCCTGTTGCATCTGAAGGTAGAAGATCGCCCGATTACAACGGTATGTGTATGTTTGCCCTAGGCAATAGTAGTTATTGGTTTCGAGTATCAGACTTGCCAAAATTTTGATGATTTCTCAACCATTCCTTAACTTCAAACTCCCATTACTCGCGAACGGATTGACGAACTCGAGAAATTCCTGTTGCATCTGAAAGTAGAAACTCGCCCGATTACAATGTTATTTGTATTTTTGCCCTAGGCCATAGCAGTTATTGGTTTCGAGTATGAGACTTGCGAAAATTTTGATGGTTTCTCAACCATTCCTTAACTTCAAACTCCCATATCTCGCGAACGGATTGACGAACTCGAGAAATTCCAGTTGCGTCTGAAAACAGAAACTCGCCCGATTACAGTGGTATGTGTACTTTTGCCCTAGGCCATTCCAGTTATTGGTTTCGTGTATCAGACCAGCGAAAATTTTGATGGTTTCTCAACCATTCCTTAACTTCAAACTCCCATATCTCGCGAACGGATTGACGAACTCGAGAAATTCCTATTGCATCTGAAATTAGAAACTCGCCCGATTACAACGATATGTGTATTTTTGCCCTAGGCATTAGTAGTTATTGGTTTCGAGTATCAGACCAGCGAAAATTTTGTTGGTTTCTCAACCATTCCTTAACTTCAAACTCCCATATATCGCGAACGGATTACCAACTCGAGAAATTCCAGTTGCATCTGCAAGCATAATTTCGCCCGATTACAATGGTATGTGTACTTTTCCCCTAGGCCATAGCAGTTATTGGTTTCGAGTATGAGACTTGCGAAAATTTTGATGGTTTCTCAAACATTCCTTAACTTCAAACTCCCATATCTCGCGAACGGATTGACGAACTCGAGAAATTCCAGTTGCGTCTGAAAACAGAAACTCGCCCGATTACAGTGGTATGTGTACTTTTGCCCTAGGCCATTCCAGTTATTGGTTTCGTGTATCAGACCAGCGAAAATTTTGATGGTTTCTCAACCATTCCTTAACTTCAAACTCCCATATCTCGCGAACGGATTGACGAACTCGAGAAATTCCTATTGCATCTGAAAGTAGAAACTCGCCCGATTACAACGATATGTATATTTTTGCCCTAGGCATTAGTAGTTATTGGTTTCGAGTATCAGACCAGCGAAAATTTTGTTGGTTTCTCAACCATTCCTTAACTTCAAACTCCCATATATCGCGAACGGATTACCAACTCGAGAAATTCCAGTTGCATCTGCAAGCATAATTTCGCCCGATTACAATGGTATGTGTACTTTTCCCCTAGGCCATTCCAGTTATTGGTTTCGTGTATCAGAACAGCGAAAATTTTGATGGTTTCTCAACAATTCCTTAACTTCAAACTCCTATATCTCGCGAACGGATAGACGAACTCGAGAAATTCCAGTTGCATCTGAAAGCAGAAACTCGCCCGATTACAGTGGTATGAGTACTTTTCCCCTAGGCCATTCCAGTTATTGGTTTCGTGTACCAGACCAGCGAAAATTTTGATGGTTTCTCAACCATTCCTTAACTTCAAACTCCCATATCTCGTGAACGGACTGACGAACTCGAGAAATTCCTGTTGCATCTGAAGGTAGAAGATCGCCCGATTACAACGGTATGTGTATGTTTGCCCTAGGCAATAGTAGTTATTGGTTTCGAGTATCAGACTTGCCAAAATTTTGATGATTTCTCAACCATTCCTTAACTTCAAACTCCCATTACTCGCGAACGGATTGACGAACTCGAGAAATTCCTGTTGCATCTGAAAGTAGAAACTCGCCCGATTACAATGTTATTTGTATTTTTGCCCTAGGCCATAGCAGTTATTGGTTTCGAGTATGAGACTTGCGAAAATTTTGATGGTTTCTCAACCATTCCTTAACTTCAAACTCCCATATCTCGCGAACGGATTGACGAACTCGAGAAATTCCAGTTGCGTCTGAAAACAGAAACTCGCCCGATTACAGTGGTATGTGTACTTTTCCCCTAGGCCATTCCAGTTATTGGTTTCGTGTATCAGACCAGCGAAAATTTTGATGGTTTCTCAACCATTCCTTAACTTCAAACTCCCATATCTCGCGAACGGACTGACGAACTCGAGAAATTCCTGTTGCATCTGAAGGTAGAAGATCGCCCGATTACAACGGTATGTGTATGTTTGCCCTAGGCAATAGTAGTTATTGGTTTCGAGTATCAGACTTGCCAAAATTTTGATGATTTCTCAACCATTCCTTAACTTCAAACTCCCATTACTCGCGAACGGATTGACGAACTCGAGAAATTCCTGTTGCATCTGAAAGTAGAAACTCGCCCGATTACAATGTTATTTGTATTTTTGCCCTAGGCCATAGCAGTTATTGGTTTCGAGTATGAGACTTGCGAAAATTTTGATGGTTTCTCAACCATTCCTTAACTTCAAACTCCCATATCTCGCGAACGGATTGACGAACTCGAGAAATTCCAGTTGCGTCTGAAAACAGAAACTCGCCCGATTACAGTGGTATGAGTACTTTTCCCCTAGGCCATTCCAGTTATTGGTTTCGTGTACCAGACCAGCGAAAATTTTGATGGTTTCTCAACCATTCCTTAACTTCAAACTCCCATATCTCGCGAACGGACTGACGAACTCGAGAAATTCCTGTTGCATCTGAAGGTAGAAGATCGCCCGATTACAACGGTATGTGTATGTTTGCCCTAGGCAATAGTAGTTATTGGTTTCGAGTATCAGACTTGCCAAAATTTTGATGATTTCTCAACCATTCCTTAACTTCAAACTCCCATTACTCGCGAACGGATTGACGAACTCGAGAAATTCCTGTTGCATCTGAAAGTAGAAACTCGCCCGATTACAATGTTATTTGTATTTTTGCCCTAGGCCATAGCAGTTATTGGTTTCGAGTATGAGACTTGCGAAAATTTTGATGGTTTCTCAACCATTCCTTAACTTCAAACTCCCATATCTCGCGAACGGATTGACGAACTCGAGAAATTCCAGTTGCGTCTGAAAACAGAAACTCGCCCGATTACAGTGGTATGTGTACTTTTCCCCTAGGCCATTCCAGTTATTGGTTTCGTGTATCAGACCAGCGAAAATTTTGATGGTTTCTCAACCATTCCTTAACTTCAAACTCCCATATCTCGCGAACGGACTGACGAACTCGAGAAATTCCTGTTGCATCTGAAGGTAGAAGATCGCCCGATTACAACGGTATGTGTATGTTTGCCCTAGGCAATAGTAGTTATTGGTTTCGAGTATCAGACTTGCCAAAATTTTGATGATTTCTCAACCATTCCTTAACTTCAAACTCCCATTACTCGCGAACGGATTGACGAACTCGAGAAATTCCTGTTGCATCTGAAAGTAGAAACTCGCCCGATTACAATGTTATTTGTATTTTTGCCCTAGGCCATAGCAGTTATTGGTTTCGAGTATGAGACTTGCGAAAATTTTGATGGTTTCTCAACCATTCCTTAACTTCAAACTCCCATATCTCGCGAACGGATTGACGAACTCGAGAAATTCCAGTTGCGTCTGAAAACAGAAACTCGCCCGATTACAGTGGTATGTGTACTTTTGCCCTAGGCCATTCCAGTTATTGGTTTCGTGTATCAGACCAGCGAAAATTTTGATGGTTTCTCAACCATTCCTTAACTTCAAACTCCCATATCTCGCGAACGGATTGACGAACTCGAGAAATTCCTATTGCATCTGAAATTAGAAACTCGCCCGATTACAACGATATGTGTATTTTTGCCCTAGGCATTAGTAGTTATTGGTTTCGAGTATCAGACCAGCGAAAATTTTGTTGGTTTCTCAACCATTCCTTAACTTCAAACTCCCATATATCGCGAACGGATTACCAACTCGAGAAATTCCAGTTGCATCTGCAAGCATAATTTCGCCCGATTACAATGGTATGTGTACTTTTCCCCTAGGCCATAGCAGTTATTGGTTTCGAGTATGAGACTTGCGAAAATTTTGATGGTTTCTCAAACATTCCTTAACTTCAAACTCCCATATCTCGCGAACGGATTGACGAACTCGAGAAATTCCAGTTGCGTCTGAAAACAGAAACTCGCCCGATTACAGTGGTATGTGTACTTTTGCCCTAGGCCATTCCAGTTATTGGTTTCGTGTATCAGACCAGCGAAAATTTTGATGGTTTCTCAACCATTCCTTAACTTCAAACTCCCATATCTCGCGAACGGATTGACGAACTCGAGAAATTCCTATTGCATCTGAAAGTAGAAACTCGCCCGATTACAACGATATGTATATTTTTGCCCTAGGCATTAGTAGTTATTGGTTTCGAGTATCAGACCAGCGAAAATTTTGTTGGTTTCTCAACCATTCCTTAACTTCAAACTCCCATATATCGCGAACGGATTACCAACTCGAGAAATTCCAGTTGCATCTGCAAGCATAATTTCGCCCGATTACAATGGTATGTGTACTTTTCCCCTAGGCCATTCCAGTTATTGGTTTCGTGTATCAGAACAGCGAAAATTTTGATGGTTTCTCAACAATTCCTTAACTTCAAACTCCTATATCTCGCGAACGGATAGACGAACTCGAGAAATTCCAGTTGCATCTGAAAGCAGAAACTCGCCCGATTACAGTGGTATGAGTACTTTTCCCCTAGGCCATTCCAGTTATTGGTTTCGTGTACCAGACCAGCGAAAATTTTGATGGTTTCTCAACCATTCCTTAACTTCAAACTCCCATATCTCGTGAACGGACTGACGAACTCGAGAAATTCCTGTTGCATCTGAAGGTAGAAGATCGCCCGATTACAACGGTATGTGTATGTTTGCCCTAGGCAATAGTAGTTATTGGTTTCGAGTATCAGACTTGCCAAAATTTTGATGATTTCTCAACCATTCCTTAACTTCAAACTCCCATTACTCGCGAACGGATTGACGAACTCGAGAAATTCCTGTTGCATCTGAAAGTAGAAACTCGCCCGATTACAATGTTATTTGTATTTTTGCCCTAGGCCATAGCAGTTATTGGTTTCGAGTATGAGACTTGCGAAAATTTTGATGGTTTCTCAACCATTCCTTAACTTCAAACTCCCATATCTCGCGAACGGATTGACGAACTCGAGAAATTCCAGTTGCGTCTGAAAACAGAAACTCGCCCGATTACAGTGGTATGTGTACTTTTCCCCTAGGCCATTCCAGTTATTGGTTTCGTGTATCAGACCAGCGAAAATTTTGATGGTTTCTCAACCATTCCTTAACTTCAAACTCCCATATCTCGCGAACGGACTGACGAACTCGAGAAATTCCTGTTGCATCTGAAGGTAGAAGATCGCCCGATTACAACGGTATGTGTATGTTTGCCCTAGGCAATAGTAGTTATTGGTTTCGAGTATCAGACTTGCCAAAATTTTGATGATTTCTCAACCATTCCTTAACTTCAAACTCCCATTACTCGCGAACGGATTGACGAACTCGAGAAATTCCTGTTGCATCTGAAAGTAGAAACTCGCCCGATTACAATGTTATTTGTATTTTTGCCCTAGGCCATAGCAGTTATTGGTTTCGAGTATGAGACTTGCGAAAATTTTGATGGTTTCTCAACCATTCCTTAACTTCAAACTCCCATATCTCGCGAACGGATTGACGAACTCGAGAAATTCCAGTTGCGTCTGAAAACAGAAACTCGCCCGATTACAGTGGTATGTGTACTTTTGCCCTAGGCCATTCCAGTTATTGGTTTCGTGTATCAGACCAGCGAAAATTTTGATGGTTTCTCAACCATTCCTTAACTTCAAACTCCCATATCTCGCGAACGGATTGACGAACTCGAGAAATTCCTATTGCATCTGAAATTAGAAACTCGCCCGATTACAACGATATGTGTATTTTTGCCCTAGGCATTAGTAGTTATTGGTTTCGAGTATCAGACCAGCGAAAATTTTGTTGGTTTCTCAACCATTCCTTAACTTCAAACTCCCATATATCGCGAACGGATTACCAACTCGAGAAATTCCAGTTGCATCTGCAAGCATAATTTCGCCCGATTACAATGGTATGTGTACTTTTCCCCTAGGCCATAGCAGTTATTGGTTTCGAGTATGAGACTTGCGAAAATTTTGATGGTTTCTCAAACATTCCTTAACTTCAAACTCCCATATCTCGCGAACGGATTGACGAACTCGAGAAATTCCAGTTGCGTCTGAAAACAGAAACTCGCCCGATTACAGTGGTATGTGTACTTTTGCCCTAGGCCATTCCAGTTATTGGTTTCGTGTATCAGACCAGCGAAAATTTTGATGGTTTCTCAACCATTCCTTAACTTCAAACTCCCATATCTCGCGAACGGATTGACGAACTCGAGAAATTCCTATTGCATCTGAAAGTAGAAACTCGCCCGATTACAACGATATGTATATTTTTGCCCTAGGCATTAGTAGTTATTGGTTTCGAGTATCAGACCAGCGAAAATTTTGTTGGTTTCTCAACCATTCCTTAACTTCAAACTCCCATATATCGCGAACGGATTACCAACTCGAGAAATTCCAGTTGCATCTGCAAGCATAATTTCGCCCGATTACAATGGTATGTGTACTTTTCCCCTAGGCCATTCCAGTTATTGGTTTCGTGTATCAGAACAGCGAAAATTTTGATGGTTTCTCAACAATTCCTTAACTTCAAACTCCTATATCTCGCGAACGGATAGACGAACTCGAGAAATTCCAGTTGCATCTGAAAGCAGAAACTCGCCCGATTACAGTGGTATGAGTACTTTTCCCCTAGGCCATTCCAGTTATTGGTTTCGTGTACCAGACCAGCGAAAATTTTGATGGTTTCTCAACCATTCCTTAACTTCAAACTCCCATATCTCGTGAACGGACTGACGAACTCGAGAAATTCCTGTTGCATCTGAAGGTAGAAGATCGCCCGATTACAACGGTATGTGTATGTTTGCCCTAGGCAATAGTAGTTATTGGTTTCGAGTATCAGACTTGCCAAAATTTTGATGATTTCTCAACCATTCCTTAACTTCAAACTCCCATTACTCGCGAACGGATTGACGAACTCGAGAAATTCCTGTTGCATCTGAAAGTAGAAACTCGCCCGATTACAATGTTATTTGTATTTTTGCCCTAGGCCATAGCAGTTATTGGTTTCGAGTATGAGACTTGCGAAAATTTTGATGGTTTCTCAACCATTCCTTAACTTCAAACTCCCATATCTCGCGAACGGATTGACGAACTCGAGAAATTCCAGTTGCGTCTGAAAACAGAAACTCGCCCGATTACAGTGGTATGTGTACTTTTCCCCTAGGCCATTCCAGTTATTGGTTTCGTGTATCAGACCAGCGAAAATTTTGATGGTTTCTCAACCATTCCTTAACTTCAAACTCCCATATCTCGCGAACGGACTGACGAACTCGAGAAATTCCTGTTGCATCTGAAGGTAGAAGATCGCCCGATTACAACGGTATGTGTATGTTTGCCCTAGGCAATAGTAGTTATTGGTTTCGAGTATCAGACTTGCCAAAATTTTGATGATTTCTCAACCATTCCTTAACTTCAAACTCCCATTACTCGCGAACGGATTGACGAACTCGAGAAATTCCTGTTGCATCTGAAAGTAGAAACTCGCCCGATTACAATGTTATTTGTATTTTTGCCCTAGGCCATAGCAGTTATTGGTTTCGAGTATGAGACTTGCGAAAATTTTGATGGTTTCTCAACCATTCCTTAACTTCAAACTCCCATATCTCGCGAACGGATTACCAACTCGAGAAATTCCAGTTGCATCTGAAATTAGAGTCTCGCCCGATTACAATGGGGTGTGTACTTTTCACCTAGGCCATTCCAGTTATTGGATTCGAGTATCAGACCAGCGAAAATTTTGATGGTTTCTCAACCATTCCTTAACTTCAAACTCCCATATCTCGCGAACGGATTGACGAACTCGAGAAATTCCTCTTGCATCTGAAAGTGGAAACTCGCCCGATTACACCGGTATGTGTATTTTTCCCCTAAGCCATTGTAGTTATTGGTTTCGAGTATCAGACTTGCGAAAATTTTGATGGTTTCCCAACCATTCCTTACCTTCAAACTCCCATATCTCGCGAACGGATTGACGAACTCGAGAAATTCCTGTTGCATCTGAAAGTAGAAACTCGACCGATTACAACGGTATGTGTATTTTTGCCCTAGGCATTGGTAGTTATTGGTTTCGAGTATCAGACTTACTAGAATTTTGATAGTTTCTCAACCATTCCTTAACTTCAAACTCCCATATCTCGCGAACGGTTTGACGAACTCGAGAAATTTCTGTTGCATCTGAAAGCAGAAGCTCGTTCGATTATAACGGTATGTGTATTTTTGCCCTAGGCAATTGTAGTTATTGGTTTCGAGTATCAGACTTGCGAAAATTTTGATGGTTTCCCAACCATTCCTTACCTTCAAACTCCCATATCTCGCGAACGGATTGACGAACTCGAGAAATTCCAGTTGCGTCTGAAAACAGAAACTCGCCCGATTACAGTGGTATGTGTACTTTTCCCCTAGGCCATTCCAGTTATTGGTTTCGAGTATCAGACCAGCGAAAATTTTGATGGTTTCTCAACCATTCCTTAACTTCAAACTCCCATATCTCGCGAACGGATTGACGAACTAGAGAAATTCCAGTTGCATCTGAAAGCAGAAACTCGCCCGATTACAGTGGTATGTGTACCATTCCCCTAGGCCATTCCAGTTATTGGTTTCGAGTATCAGACCAGCGAAAATTTTGATGGTTTCTCAACCATTCCTTAACTTCAAACTCCCATATCTCGCGAACAGATTGACGAACTCGAGAAGTTCCTGCTGCATCTGAAAGCAGATACTCGCCCAATTACAAGGGTATGTGTATCTTTGCCCTAGGCAATAGTGGTTATTGGTTTCGAGTATCAGACTTGCGAAAATTTTGATGATTTCTCAACCATTCCTTAACTTGAAACTCCCATATCTCGCAAACGGATTACCAACTCGGGAAATTCCAGTTGCATCTAAAAGCCCAATCTCGCCCGATTACAATGGTATGTGTATTTTTGCCCTAGGCCATAGCAGTTTTTGGTTTCGAGTATGAGACTTGCGAAAATTTTGATGGTTTCTCAACCATTCCTTAAGTTCAAACTCCCATATCTCGCGAACGGATTGACGAACTCGAGAAATTCCAGTTGCATCTGAAAGCAGAAACTCGCCCGATTACAACGGTATGTGTATTTTTTCGCTAGGCCGTTCCAGTTAAGCGTTTGGAGCAGCAGATTTGCGAAAAATTTTTTGCCTTCTCAACCATTTCTTGGCTTCAAACTGCCATATCTCGCGAACGGATTGACCTAACCCAAAAATTCCTATTGCATCTGTAAGTAGAATCTCGCCCGATTACAACGGTATGTTTATTTTTTCCCTAGGCCATTCTGGTTAAGCGTTTGGAGCAGCAGAAGTGCGAAAAATTTGTTGTCTCCTCAACCATTTCTTGGCTTCAAACTGCCATATCTCGCGAACGGATTGACCTAACCCAAAAATTCCTATTGCATCTGAAAGTAGAAACTCGCCCGACTACAGCGGCATGTGTATTTTTCCCTAGGCCATTCTGGTTAAGCTTTTGGAGCAGCAGCATTGCAAAAAATTTTATGCCTTCTCAACCATTTCGTGGCTTCAAACTCCCATATCTCGCGAACGGATTGACCTAACCCAAAAATTCATGTTGCGTGTGAAAGTAGAAACTCGCCCGATTACAACGGTATGTGAATTTTTTCCATAGCCCATTCTGGTTAAGCGTTTGCAGCAGCAGAATTGCGAAAAATTTGTTGTCTTCTCAACCATTTCTTAGCTTCGAGGTCCCATATCTCGCGAACGGATTGACCAAACCCAAAAATTCCTATTGCATCTGAAAGTAGAAACTTGCCCGATTACAACGGTATGTGTATTTTTTCCCTAGCCATTCCAGTTAAGCGTTTGGAGCAGCAGATTTGCGAAAAATTTTTTGTCTTCTCAACCATTTCTTGGCTTCAAACTGCCATATCTCGCGAACGGATTGACCTAACCCAAAAATTCCTATTGCATCTGAAAGTAGAAACTCGCCCGACTACAGCGGCATGTGTATTTTTCCCTAGGCCATTCTGGTTAAGCGTTTGCAGCAACAGCATTGCAAAAAATTTGTTGTCTTCTCAACCATTTCTTAGCTTCGAAGTCCCATATCTCGCGAACGGATTGACCAAACCCAAAAATTCCTGCTGCGTCTGAAAGTAGAAACTCGCCCAATTACAACGGTATGCGTATTTTTTCCCTAGGCCATTCTGGTTAAGCGTTTGGAGCAGCAGAAGTGCGAAAAATTTGTTGCCTTGTCAACCATTTCTTAGCTTCAAAGTCCAATATCTCGCGAACGGATTGACCTAACACAAAAATTCCTATTGTAACTGAAAGTAGAAACTCGCCCGATTACAACGGTATGTTTATTTTTTCCCTAGGCCATTCCGGTTAAGCGTTTGAAGCAGCAGAATCGCGAAAAATTTTTTGCCATCTCAACCATTTCTTGGCTTCAAACTCCCATATCTCGCGAACGGATTGACCTAACCCAAAAATTCCTATTGCATCTGAAAGTAGAAACTCGCCCGATTACAACGGTATGTGTATTTTTTCCCTAGGCCATTCTGGTTAAGCGTTTCGAGCAGAAGAAGTGCGAAATATTTGATGTCTTCTCAACCGTTTCTTGTCTTCAAACTCCCATATCTCGCGAACGGATTGACCCAACCCAAAAATTCCTATTGCATCTGAAAGTAGAAACTCGCCCGATTAAAACGGTATGTGTATTTTTTCCCTAGGCCATTCTGGTTAAGCGTTTGGAGCAGCAGAATTGCGAAAAATTTTTTGCCTTCTCAACCATTTCTTGGTTTCAAACTCCCATATCTCGCGAACGGATTGACCTAACCCAAAAATTCCTATTGCGTCTGAACGTAGAAACTCGCCCAATTACAACGGTATGCGTATTTTTTCCCTAGGCCATTCTGGTTAAGCGTTTGGAGCAGCAGAATTGCGAAAAATTTGTTGTCTTGTCAACCATTTCTTAGCTTCAAACTCCCATATCTCGCGAACGGATTACCTAACCCAAAAATTCGTATTGCATCTGAAAGTAGAAACTCGCCCGATTACAACGGCACGTGTATTTTTCCCCTAGGCCATTCTGGTTAAGCGTTTGGAGCAGCAGAATTGCGAAAAATTTTTTGCCTTCTCAACCATTTCTTGGCTTCAAACTCCCATAATTCGCGAACGGATTGACATAACCCAAAAATTCCTCTTGCGACTGAAAGTAGAAACTCGCCCGATTACAACGGTATGTGTATTTTTTCCCTAGGCCATGCTGGTTAAGCGTTTGGAGCAGCAGAATTACGAAAAATTTTTTGCCTTCTCAACCATTTCTTGCCTTCAA
The DNA here is from genome assembly GCF_051014685.1 of Ptiloglossa arizonensis. Classification (NCBI taxonomy): domain Eukaryota; kingdom Metazoa; phylum Arthropoda; class Insecta; order Hymenoptera; family Colletidae; genus Ptiloglossa; species Ptiloglossa arizonensis. The sequence goes on from NW_027478424.1 coordinate 1,603,012, forward strand.
ACGCCCATATCTCGCGAACGGACTGATCTACCACAAAAATTCCTATTGCGTCTGAAAGTAGAAACTCGCCCGATTACAACGGTATGTGTATTTTTTCCCTAGGCCATTCTGGTTAAGCGTTTGGAGCAGCATAATTGCGAAAATTTGTTGTCTTCTCAACTATTTCTTAGCTTCAAAGTCCCATATCTCGCGAACGGATTGACCTAACCCAAAAATTCCTATTGCGTCTGAAAGTAGAAACTCGCCTGATTACAACGGTATGTGTATTTTTTCGCTAGGCCATTCCAGTTAAGCGTTTGGAGCAGCAGATTTGCGAAAAATTTTTTGCCTTCTCAACCATTTCTTGGCTTCAAACTGCCATATCTCGCGAACGGATTGACATAACACAAAAATTCCTATTGCATCTGAAAGCAGAAACTCGCCAGACTACAACGGTATGTTTGTTTTTTCCCCTAGGCCATTCTGGTTAAGCGTTTGGAGCAGCAGATGTGCGAAAAATTTGTTGTCTTCTCAACTATTTCTTAGCTTCAAAGTCCCATATCTCGCGAACGGATTGACCTAACCCAAAAATTCCTATTGAATCTGAAAGTAGAAGCTCGCCCGATTACAACGGTATGTGTATTTTTTCCCTAGGCCATTCTGGTTAAGCGTTTGGAGCAGCAGAATTGCGAAGAATTTTTTGACTTCTCAACCATTTCTTGGCTTCAAACTCCCATATCTCGCGAACGGATTGACCTAACCCAAAAATTCCTGTTGCGAATGAAAGTAGAAACTCGCCCGATTACAACGGTATGTGTATTTTTTCCCTAGGCCATTCTGGTTAAGCGTTTGGAGCAGCAGAATTGCGAAAAATTTTTGGCTTTCTCAACCACTTCTTGGCTTCAAACTCCCATAATTCGCGAACGGATTGACATAACCCAAAAATTCCTGTTGCGACTGAAAGTAGAAACTCGCCCGATTACAACGGTATGTGTATTTTTTCCCTAGGGCATTCTGGTTAAGCGTTTGGAGCAGCAGATGTGCGAAAAATTTGTTGTCTTCTCAAACATTTCTTAGCTTCAAACTCCCATATCTCGCGAACGGATTGACCTAACCCAAAAATTCCTATTGCATCTGAAAGTAGAAGCTCGCCCGATTACAACGGTATGTGTATTTTTTCCCTAGGCCATGCTGGTTAAGCGTTTGGAGCAGCAGAATTACGAAAAATTTTTTCCCTTCTCAACCATTTCTTGCCTTCAAACTCCCATATCTTGCGAACGGATTGATCTACCCCAAAAATTCCTATTGCATCTGAAAGTAGAATTTCGCCCGATTACAACGGTATGTGTATTTTTCTCTAGGCCATTCTGGTTAAGCGTTTGGAGCAGCAGAATTGCGAAAAATTTTTTGCCTTCTCAACCATTAATTGGCTTCAAACTCCAATAATTCGCGAACGGATTGACATAACCCAAAAATTCCTGTTGCGACTGAAAGTAGAAACTCGCCCGATTTCAACGGTATGTGTATTTTCTCCCTAGGCCATTCTGGTTAAGCGTTTGGAGCAGCAGAAGTGCGAAAAATTTGTTGTCTTCTCAACTATTTCTTAGCTTCAAAGTCCCATATCTCGCGAACGGATTGACCTAACCCAAAAATTCCTATTGCATCTGAAAGTAGAAGCTCGCCCGATTACAACGGTATGTGTATTTTTTCCCTAGTCCAATCTGGTTAAGCGTTTCGAGCAGCCGTATTGCCAAAAATTTTTTGCCTTCTCAACCATTTCTTAGCTTCAAACTCCCATATCTCGCGAACGGATTGACCTAACCCAAAAAGTTCCTATTGCATCTGAAAGTAGAATTTCGCCCGATTACAACGGTATGTGTATTTTTCTCTAGGCCATTCTGGTTAAGCGTTTGGAGCAGCAGAAGTGCGAAAAATTTTTTGCCTTCTCAACCATTTCTTGGCTTCAAACTCCCATATCTCGCGAACGGATTGACCTAACCCAAAAATTCCTATTGCATCTGAAAGTTGAAGCTCGCCCGATTACAACGGTATGTGTACTTTTTCCCTAGGCCATTCTGGTTAAGCGTTTGGAGCAGCAGAATTGCGAAAAATTTTTTCCCTTCTCAACCATTTCTTGGCTTCAAACTCCCATATCTCGCGAACGGATTGACCTAACCCAAAAATTCCTATTGCGTCTGAAAGTAGAAACTCGCCCGATTACAACGGTATGTGTATTTTTTCCCTAGGCCATTCTGGTTAAGCGTTTGGAGCAGCAGAATTGCGAAAAATTTGTTGCCTTCTCAAATATTTCTTGGCTTCAAACTCCCATATCTCGCGAACGGATTGACGTAACCCAAAAATTCCTATTGCATCTGAAAGTAGAAGCTCGCCCGACTACATTGGTATGTGTATTTTTTCCCTAGGCCATTCTGGTTAAGCGTTTGGAGCCGCAGAATTGCAAAAAATTTTTTGCCTTCTCAACCATTTCTTGGCTTCAAACTCCCATATCTCGCGAACGGATTGACCTAACCCAAAAATTCCTATTGCGTCTGAAAGTAGAAACTCGCCCGATTACAACGGTATGTGTAGTTTTTCGCTAGGCCATTCCAGTTAAGCGTTTGGAGCAGCAGATTTGCGAAAAATTTTTTGCCTTCTCAACCATTTCTTGGCTTCAAACTGCCATATCTCGCGAACGGATTGACCTAACCCAAAAATTCCTATTGCATCTGAAAGTAGAAACTCGCCAGACTACAGCGGCATGTGTATTTTTCCCTAGGCCATTCTGGTTAAGCTTTTGGAGCAGCAGAATTGCGAAAAATTTGTTGCCTTCTCAACCACTTCTTGGCTTCAAACTCCCATAATTCGCGAACGGATTGACATAACCCAAAAATTCCTGTTGCGACTGAAAGTAGAAACTCGCCCGATTTCAAAGGTATGTGTATTTTTTCCCTAGGCCATTCTGGTTAAGCGTTTGGAGCAGCAGAAGTGCGAAAAATTTGTTGTCTTCTCAATTATTTCTTAGCTTCAAAGTCCCATATCTCGCGAACGGATTGACCTAAACCAAAAATTCCTATTGCATCTGAAAGTAGAAGCTCGCCCGATTACAACGGTATGTGTATTTCTTCCCTAGGCCATTCTGGTTAAGCGTTTCGAGCAGCCGTATTGCCAAAAATTTGTTGCCTTCTCAACCATTTCTTAGCTTCAAACTCCCATATCTCGCGAACGGATTGACCTAACCCAAAAAGTTCCTATTGCATCTGAAAGTAGAATTTCGCCCGATTACAACGGTATGTGTATAATTCCCTAGGCCATTCTGGTTAAGCGTTTGGAGCAGCAGAAGTGCAAAAAATTTTTTGCCTTCTCAACCATTTCTTGGCTTCAAACTCCCATATCTCGCGAACGGATTGACCTAACCCAAAAATTCCTATTGCATCTGAAAGTAGAAGCTCGCCCGATTACAACGGTATGTGTACTTTTTCCCTAGGCCATTCTGGTCAAGCGTTTGGAGCAGCAGAATTGCGAAGAATTTTTTGCCTTCTCAACTATTTCTTGGCTTCAAACTCCCATAATTCGCGAACGGATTGACATAACCCAAAAATTCCTGTTGCGACTGAAAGTAGAAACTCGCCCGATTACAACGGTATGTGTATTTTTCCCTAGGCCATTCTGGTTAAGCTTTTGGAGCAGCAGAATTGCGAAAAATTTTTTGCCTTCTCAACCACTTCTTGGCTTCAAACTCCCATAATTCGCGAACGGATTGACATAACCCAAAAATTCCTGTTGCGACTGAAAGTAGAAACTCGCCCGATTACAACGGTATGTGAATTTTTTCCCTAGGCCTTTGTAGTTATTGGTTTCGAGTATCAGACTTGGGAAAATTTTGATGGTTTCTCAACCATTCCTTAACTTCAAACTCCCATATCTCGCGAACGGATTGACGTACTCGAGAAATTCCTGTTGCATCTGAAAGTAGAAACTCGCCCGATTACAATGGTGTGTGTACTTTTCCCCTAGGCCATTCCAGTTATTGGTTTCGATTATCAGACCAGCGAAAATTTTGATGGTTTCTCAACCATTCCTTAACTTCACACTTCCATATCTCGCGAACGGATTGACGTACTCGAGAAATTCTTGTTGCATGTGAAAGTAGAAACTCGCCCGATTACAACGGTATGTGCATTTTTCCCCTAGGCCTTTGTAGTTATTGGTTTCGAGAATTAGACTTTCGAAAATTTTGATGGTTCCTCAAGCATTCCTTAACTTCAAACTCCCATATCTCGCGAACGGATTGACGAACTCGAGAAATTTCTGTTGCATCTGAAAGCAGAAACTCACCCGATTACAACGGTATGTGTATTTTTGCCCTAGATCATAGTAGTTATTGGTTTCGAGAATTAGACTTGTGAAAATTTTGATCGTTTCTCAAGCATTCCTTAACTTCAAACTCCCATATCTCGCGAACGGAATGACGAACTCGAGAAATTCCTGTTGCATCTGAAAGTAGAAACTCGCCCGATTACAATGGGGTGTGTACTTTTCCCCTAGGCCATTCCAGTTATTGGTTTCGATTATCAGACCAGCGAAAATTTTGATGGTTTCTCAACCATTTCTTAACTTCACACTTCCATATCTCGCGAACGGATTGACGTACTCGAGAAATTCTTGTTGCATGTGAAAGTAGAATCTCGCCCGATTACAACGGTATGTGCTTTTTCCCCTAGGCCTTTGTAGTTATAGTTTTCGAGAATTAGACTTTCGAAAATTTTGATGGTTCCTCAAGCATTCCTTAACTTCAAACTCCCATATCTCGCGAACGGATTGACGAACTCGAGAAATTTCTGTTGCATCTGAAAGCAGAAACTCGCCCGATTACTACGGTATGTGTATTTTTGCCCTAGATCATAGTAGTTATTTGTTTCGAGAATTAGACTTGTGAAAATTTTGATCGTTTCTCAAGCATTCCTTAACTTCAAACTCCCATATCTCGCGAACGGAATGACGAACTCGAGAAATTCCTGTTGCATCTGAAAGTAGAAACTCGCCCGATTACAATTGTGTGTGTACTTTTCCCCTAGGCCATTCCAGTTATTGGTTTCGAGTATAAGACTTGCGAAAATTTTGATGGTTTCTGAACCATTCCTTAACTTCACACTTCCATATCTCGCGAACGGATTGACGAACTCGAGAAACTCCTGTTGCATGTGAAAGTAGAAACTCGTCCGATTACAACGGTATGTGTATTTTTCCCCTAGGCCTTTGTAGTTATTGGTTTCGAGAATCAGACTTTCGGACATTTTGATGGTTCCTCAAGCATTCCTTAACTTCAAACTCCCATATCTCGTGATGGGATTGACGAACTCGAGAAATTTCTGTTGCATCTGAAAGAAGAAACTCAACCGATTACTACGGTATGTGTATTTTTGCCCTAGATCATAGTAGATATTTGTTTCGAGAATTAGACTTGTGAAAATTTTGATCGTTTCTCAAGCATTCCTTAACTTCAAACTCCCATATCTCGCGAACGGAATGACGAACTCGAGAAATTCCTGTTGCAACTGAAAGTAGAAACTCGCCCGATTACAATTGTGTGTGTACTCTCCCCTAGGCCATTCCAGTTATTGGTTTCGAGTATCAGACTTGCGAAAATTTTGATGGTTCCTCAAGCATTCCTTAACTTCAAACTCCCATATCTCGTGATGGGATTGACGAACTCGAGATATTTCTGTTGCATCTGAAAGCAGAAACTCGCCCGATTTCTATGGTGTGTGTACTTTCCCCTAGGCCACTCCAGTTATTGTTATCGAATATCAGACCAGCGAAAATTTTGATGGTTTCTCAACCATTACTTAAATTCAAACTCCCATATCTCGCGAACGGTTTGACGAACTCGAGAAATTTCTGCTGCATCTGAAAGTGGAAACTCGCCCGATTACAATGGTGTGTGTACTTTTCCCGTAGGCCATTCCTGTTATTGGTTTCGAGTATCAGACCAGCGAAAATTTTGATGGTTTCTCATCCATTCCTTAACTTCAAACTCCCATATCTCGCGAAAGGATTGACGAACTCGAGAAATTCGTGTTGCATCTGAAAGTAGAAACTCGCCCGACTACAATTGTGTGTGTACTTTTCCCCTAGGCCATTCCAGTTATTGGTTTCGAGTATCAGACTTGCGAAAATTTTGATGGTTTCTCAACCATTCCTTAACTTCAAACTCTCATATCTCGCGAACCGGTTGAAGAACTCGAGAAATTCGTGTTGCATCTGAAAGTTGAAACTCGCCAGATTACAATGATATGTGTACTTTACCCTAGGCCATTCCAGTTATTCGTCTCTAGCATCATAATTGCGAAAATTTTGATGGTTTCTGAACCATCTCTTAATTCCAAACTCCGATACTTCGCGGACGGATTGACGAATCCGAAAAGTTGCTGTTGCATCTGAAAGTAGAACACTCCCGATTACAACGGTATATGTATTTTTCCCCTAGGCCATTGTAGTTAATGGTTTCGAGTATCAGACTTGCGAAACTATGATGGTTTCTCAACCATTCCTTCACTTCAAACTCCTATATCTCGCGCACGGACTGAGGAAAACGAGAAATTCCTGTTGCATCTGAAACTAGAAACTCGCCCGATTACAGTCGTGTGTCTACTTTCCCCCGAGGCCATTCCAGTTATTGGTTTCGTGTATCAGACTTGCGAAATTTTTGATTGTTTCTCAACCATTCCTTAACTTCAAACTCCCATGTCTCGCGAACCGGTTTAAGAACTCGAGATATTCCTGTTGCATCTGAAATTTGAAACTCGCCCGATTACAATGGTATGTGTATTTTTGCTCTAGACCATAATAGTTATTGGTTTCGAGTATCAGACTTGCGAAAACATTGATGGCTTCTCAACCATTCCTTAACTTCAAACTCCCGTATCTCGCGAACGGATTGACGAACTCGAGAAATTCCTGTTGCGTCTGAAAGTAGAAACTCGCCCGATTACAATGGTGTGTGTACTTTTCCCCTAGGCCATTGCAGTTATTGGTTTCGTGTATCAGACTTGCGAAATATTTGATTGTTTCTCAACCATTCCTTAACTTCAAACGCCCATATCTCGCGAACAGATTGACGAACTCGAGAAATTCCTATTGCATCTGAAGGCACAAACTCGCCCGATTACAATGGTGTGTGTACTTTTCCCCTAGGCCATTGGAGTTATTGGTTTCGTGTATCAGACTTGCGAAATTTTTGATTGTTTCGCAACCATTCCTTAACTTCAAACTCCCATATCTCGCGAACGGATTGACGAACTCGATTATTCCCTGTTGCTTCTGAAAGTAGAAAGTCGACCGATTACAATGGTGTGTGTACTTTTTCCCTAGACCGTTCCAGTTATTGGTTTCGAGTATCACACTTGCGAAAATTTTGGTGGTTTCACAACCATTTCTTAACTTCAAACTCCCATATCTTGCGAACGGATTGACGAACTCGAGAAATTCCTGTTGCATCTGAAAGTAGAATCTCGCCCCATTACAATGGTGTGTGTATGTTTGCCCTAGGCCATAGTAGTTATTGGTTTCGAGAATCAGACTTGCGAAAATTTTGATGGTTTCTCAAGCATTCCTTAACTTCAAAATCCCATATCTCGCGAACGGATTGACGAACTCGATTATTTCCTGTTGCATCTGAAAGTAGAAACTCGACCGATTAGCATGGTGTGTGCACTTATCCCCTAGGTCATTCCAGTTATTCGTTTCTAGCATCAGAATTGCGAAAATTTTGATGGTTTCTCAACCATTCCTTAACTTCAAACACCGATACCTCGCGAACGGATTGGCGAACTCGAGAAATTCCTGTTGCATCAGAAAGTAGAAACTCGCCCGATTACAACGGTATGTGTATTTTTCCCCTAGGCCATTGTAGTTATTGGTTTCGAGTATCAGACTTGCGAAAATCTTGATGGTTTCTCAAGTATTCCTTAACTTTAAACTCCCGTACCTCGCGAACGGATTGACGGACTCGATTGTTTCCTTTTGCATCTGAAAGTAGAAAGTCTACCGATTACAATGGCGTGTGTACTTTTTCCCTAGGTCATTCCAGTTATTCGTTTCTAGCAACAGAATTGCGAAAATTTTGATGGTCTCTCAACCATTCCTTAACTTCAAACTCCCATATCTCGCGATCGGATTGACGAACTCGAGAAATTCCTGTTGCACCTGAAAGTAGAAACTTGCCCCATAACAATGGTGTGTGTACTTTTCCCCTAGGCCATTCCAGTTATTGGTTTCGAGAATCAGACCAGCGAAAATTTTGATGGTTTCTCAACCATTTCTTAACTTCAAACTCCCATATCTCGCGAACGGATTGACGAACTCGAGAAATTCCTGTTGCATCTGAAAGCAGAAACTCGTCCGATTACAACGGTATGTGTATTTTTGCCCTAGGCCATATTAGTTATTGGTTTCGAGAATCAGACTTGCGAGAATTTTGATGGTTTCTCAAGCATTCCTTAACTTCAAACTCCCATATCTCGCGAACGGATTGACCAACTCGATTATTTCCTGTTGCATCTGAAAGTAGAAACTCGACCGATTAGAATGGTGTGTGCACTTTTCCCCTAGGTCATTCCAGTTATTCGTTTCTAGCATCAGAATTGCGAAAATTTTGATGGTTTCTCAACCATTCCTTAACTTCAAACTCCCATATCTCGCGAACGGATTGACGAACTCGAGAAATTCCTGTTGCTTCTGAAAGTAGAATCTCGCCCCATTACAATGGTGTGTGTACTTTTCCCCTAGGCCATTCCAGTTATTGGTTTCGAGAATCAGACCAGCGAAAATTTTGATGGTTTCTCAACCATTTCTTAACTTCAAACTCCAATATCTCGCGAACGGATTGACGAACTCGAGAAATTCCTGTTGCATCTGAAAGCAGGATCTCGCCCGATTACTATGGTATTTGTATTTTTGCCCTATGGCATAGTAGTTATTGGTTTCGAGTATCAGACTGGCGAAAATTTTGATGGTTTCTCAACCATTCCTTAACTTCAAACTCCCATATCTCGCGAACTGATTGACGGACTCGATTATTTCCTGTTGCATCTGAAAGTAGAAAGTCTACCGATTACAATGGTGTGTGCACTTTTCCCCTAGGTCATTCCAGTTATTGGTTTCGGGAATCAGACCAGCGAAAATTTTGATGGTTTCTCAACCATTTCTTAACTTCAAACTCCCATATCTCGCGAACGGATTGACGAACTCGACAAATTCTTGTTGCATCTGAAAGTAGAAACTCGCCCGATTACAATGGTGTGTGTACTTTTCCCCTAGGCCATGCCAGTTCTTGGTTTCGGGTATCAGACTTGCGAAAATTGTGATGGTTACTCAACCATTCCTTAACTGCAAACTCCCATATCTCGCGAACGGATTGGCGAACTCGAGAAGTTCCTGTCGCCTCTGAAAGTAGAAACTTGCCCGATTACAATGGTGTGTGTACTTTTCCCCTAGACCGTTCCAGTTATTGGTTTCGAGTATCACACTTGCGAAAATTTTGGTGGTTTCACAACCATTCCTAAAACGGTTCAATTTCAAACTCCCATATCTCGCGAACGGATTGACGAACTCGAGAAATTCCTGTTGCATCTGAAAGCAGAAACTCGTCAGATTATAACGGTATGTGTATGTTTGCCCTAGGCTATAGTAGTTATTGGTTTCGAGAATCAGACCAGCGAAAATTTTGATGGTTTCTCAACCATTTCTTAACTTCAAACTCCCATATCTCGCGAACGGATTGACGAACTCGACAAATTCTTGTTGCATCTGAAAGTAGAAACTCGCCCGATTACAATGGTGTGTGTACTTTTCCCCTAGGCCATGCCAGTTCTTGGTTTCGGGTATCAGACTTGCGAAAATTGTGATGGTTACTCAACCATTCCTTAACTGCAAACTCCCATATCTCGCGAACGGATTGGCGAACTCGAGAAGTTCCTGTCGCCTCTGAAAGTAGAAACTTGCCCGATTACAATGGTGTGTGTACTTTTCCCCTAGACCGTTCCAGTTATTGGTTTCGAGTATCACACTTGCGAAAATTTTGGTGGTTTCACAACCATTCCTAAAACGGTTCAATTTCAAACTCCCATATCTCGCGAACGGATTGGCGAACTCGAGAAATTCCTGTTGCATCAGAAAGTAGAAACTCGCCCGATTACAAAGGTAGGTGTATTTTTCTCCTAGGCCTTTGTAGTTATTGGTTTCGAGTATCAGACGTGCGAAATTCTTGATGGTTTCTCAAGTATTCCTTAACTTTAAACTCCCATATCTCGCGAACGGATTGACGGACTCGATTATTTCCTGTTGCATCTGAAAGTAGAAAGTCTACCGATTACAATCGTGTGTGTACTTTTTCCCTAGATCATTCCTGTTATTCGTTTCTAGCATCAGAATTGCGAAAATTTTGATGGTTTCTCAACCATTCCTTAATTTCAAACTCCCATATCTCGCGAACGGATTGACGAACTCGAGAAATTCCTGTTGCATCTGAAAGCAGAAAATCGTCCGATTACAACGGTACGTGTGTTTTTGCCCTAGGCCATAGTAGTTATTGGTTTCGAGAATCAGACTTGCGAAAATTTTGATGGTTTCTCAAGCATTCCTCAACTTCAAACTCCCATATCTCGCGAATGGATTGACGAACTCGATTATTTCCTGTTGCATCTGAAAGTAGAAACTCGTCCGATTAGAATGGTGTGTGCACTTTTCCCCTAGGTCATTCCAGTTATTGGTTTCGGGAATCAGACCAGCGAAAATTTTGATGGTTTCTCAACCATTTCTTAACTTCAAACTCCCATATCTCGCGAACGGATTGACGAACTCGAGAAATTCCTGTTGCATCTGAAAGCAGTATCTCGCCCGATTACAATGGTATTTGTATTTTTGCCCTAGGCCATAGTAGTTATTGGTTTCGAGTATCAGACTTGCGAAAATTTTGATGGTTCCTCAAACATTCCTTAACTTCAAACTCCCATATCTCGCGAACGGAATGACAAACTCGACAAATTCTTGTTGCATCTGAAAGTAGAAACTCGCCCGATTACAATGGTGTGTGTACTTTTCCCCTAGGCCATGCCAGTTCTTAGTTTCGGGTATCAGACTTGCGAAAATTGTGATGGTTACTCAACCATTCCTTAACTGCAAACTCCCATATCTCGCGAACGGATTGGCGAACTCGAGAAGTTCCTGTCGCCTCTGAAAGTAGAAACTAGCCCGATTACAATGGTGTGTGTACTTTTCCTCTAGACCGTTCCAGTTATTGGTTTCGAATATCACACTTGCGAAAATTTTTGTGGTTTCACAACCATTCCTTAACTTCAAACTCCCATATCTTGCGAACGGATTGACGAACTCGAGAAATTCCTGTTGCATCTGAAAGTAGAATCTCGCCCCATTACAATGGTATGTGTATTTTTCCCCTAGGCCATTGTAGTTATTGGTTTCGAGTATCAGAATTGCGAAAGTTTTGATGGTTTCTCAACCATTCCTTAACTTCAAACTCCCATATCTCGCGAACGGATTGACGGACTCGATTGTTTCCTGTTGCATCTGAAAGTAGAAAGTCTACCGATTACAATGGTGTGTGTACTTTTTCCCTAGGTCATTCCAGTTATTCGTTTCTAGCATCAGAATTGCGAAAATTTTGATGGTTTCTCAACCATTTCTTAACTTCAAACTCCCATATCTCGCGAACGGATTGACGAACTCGAGAAATTCCTGTTGCATCTGAAAGCAGTATCTCGCCCGATTACAATGGTATTTGTATTTTTGCCCTAGGCCATAGTAGTTATTGGTTTCGAGTATCAGACTTGCGAAAATTTTGATGGTTCCTCAAACATTCCTTAACTTCAAACTCCCATATCTCGCGAACGGAATGACAAACTCGACAAATTCTTGTTGCATCTGAAAGTAGAAACTCGCCCGATTACAATGGTGTGTGTACTTTTCCCCTAGGCCATGCCAGTTCTTAGTTTCGGGTATCAGACTTGCGAAAATTGTGATGGTTACTCAACCATTCCTTAACTGCAAACTCCCATATCTCGCGAACGGATTGGCGAACTCGAGAAGTTCCTGTCGCCTCTGAAAGTAGAAACTAGCCCGATTACAATGGTGTGTGTACTTTTCCTCTAGACCGTTCCAGTTATTGGTTTCGAATATCACACTTGCGAAAATTTTTGTGGTTTCACAACCATTCCTTAACTTCAAACTCCCATATCTTGCGAACGGATTGACGAACTCGAGAAATTCCTGTTGCATCTGAAAGTAGAATCTCGCCCCATTACAATGGTATGTGTATTTTTCCCCTAGGCCATTGTAGTTATTGTTTTCGAGTATCAGAATTGCGAAAGTTTTGATGGTTTCTCAACCATTCCTTAACTTCAAACTCCCATATCTCGCGAACGGATTGACGGACTCGATTGTTTCCTGTTGCATCTGAAAGTAGAAAGTCTACCGATTACAATGGTGTGTGTACTTTTTCCCTAGGTCATTCCAGTTATTCGTTTCTAGCATCAGAATTGCGAAAATTTTGATGGTCTCTCAACCATTCCTCAACTTCAAACTCCCAAATCTCGCGAACGGATTGACGAACTCGAGAAATTCCTGTTGCATCTGAAAGTAGAAACTCGCCCGATTGCAAAGGTATGTGTCTTTTTCCCCCAGGCCATAGTAGTTATTGGTTTCGAGTATCAGACTTGCGAAAATTGTGATGGTCTCTCAACCATTCCTTAATTTCAAACTCCCATATCTCGCGAACGGATTGACGAACTCGAGAAATTCCTGTTGCATCTGAAAGTAGAATCTCGCCCCATTACTATGGTATGTGCATTTTTGCCCTAGGCCATAGTAGTTATTGGTTTCGAGTATCAGACTTGCGAAAATTTCGATGGTTTCTCAACCATTCCTTAACTTCAAACTCCCATATCTCGCGAACGGATTGACGAACTCGAGAAATTCCTGTTGAGTCTGAAAGTAGAAACTAGCCCGATTACAATGGTGTGTGTACTTTTCCCCTAGGCCATTCAAGTTATTGGTTTCGAGTATCAGACCAGCGAAAATTTTGATGGTTTCTCAACCATTCCTTAACTTCAAGCTCCCATATCTCGCGAACGGATTGACGAACTCGAGAAATTCCTGTTGCATCTGAAAGCAGAAACTCGTCCGATTACAACGGTATGTGCATTTTTGCCTTAGGCCATAGTAGTTATTGGTTTCGAGAATCAGACTTGCGAAAATTTTGATGGTTTCTCAAGCATTCCTCAACTTCAAACTCCCATATCTCGCGAATGGATTGACGAACTCGATTATTTCCTGTTGCATCTGAAAGTAGAAACTCGACCGATTAGAAAGGTGTGTGCACTTTTCCCCTAGGTCATTCCAGTTATTGGTTTCGGGAATCAGACCAGCGAAAATTTTGATGGTTTCTCAACCATTTCCTAACTTCAAACTCCCATATCTCGCGAACGGATTGACGAACTCGAGAAATTCCTGTTGCATCTGAAAGCAGGATCTCGCCCGATTACAATGGTATTTGTGTTTTTGCCCTAGGCCATAGTAGTTATTGGTTTCGAGTATCAGACTTGCGAAAATTTTGATGGTTCCTCAACCATTCCTTAACTTCAAACTCCCATATCTCGCGAACGGAATGACGAACTCGACAAATTCTTGTTGCATCTGAAAGTAGAAACTCGCCCGATTACAATGGTGTGTGTACTTTTCCCCTAGGCCATGCCGGTTCTTGGTTTCGGGTATCTGACTTGCGAAAATTTTGATAGTTTCACAACCATTCCTTAACTTCAAACTCCCATATCTCGCGAACGAATTGACGAACTCAAGAAATTCCTGTTGCATCTGAAAGTAGAAACTCGCCCCATTACAATGGTGTGTGCAATTTTCCCCTAGGCCATTCCAGTTATTGGTTTCGAGTATCACTTTTGCGAAAATTTAGATGGTTTCTCAAGCATTCCGTAACTTCAAACTCCCATATCTCGCGAACGGATGGACGAACTCGATTATTTCCTGTTGCGTCTGAAAGTAGAAAGTCGCCCGATTACAACGGTATGTGTATTTTTCCCCTAGGCCATTGTAGTTATTGGTTTCGAGTATCAGACTTCCGAAAATTGTGATGGTTACTCAACCATTCAATAACTTCAAACTCCCATATCTCGCAAACGGATAGACGAACTCGAGAATTTCCTATTGCATCTGAAAGCAGAAACTCGCCCGGTTACAACGGTATGTGCATTTTTGCCCTAGGCCATAGTAGTTATTGGTTTCGAGTATCAGACTTGCGAAAATTTTGATGGTTTCTCAAGCATTCCTTGACTTCAAACTCCCATATCTCGCGAACGGATTGACGAACTCGAGAAATTCCTGTTGCAGATGAAAGTAGAAACACGCCCGAATACAACGGTGTGTGTACTTTTCTCCTAGGACATTCCAGTTATTGGTTTCGAGTATCAGACTTGCGAAAATTTTGATGGTTCCTCAACCATTCCTTAACTTCACACTTACATACCTCGCGAACGGATTGACGAACTCCAGAATTTCCTATTGCATCTGAAAGCAGAAACTCATCCGGTTACAACGTTATGTGCATTTTTGCCCTAGGCCATAGTAGTTATTGGTTTCGAGTATCAGACTTGCGAAAATTTTGATGGTTTCTCAACCATTCCTTAAATTCAAACTCCCATATCTCGCGAACGGATTGACGAACTCGAGAAATTCCTGTTGCATGTGAAAGTAGAAACTCGCCCGATTACAACGGTATGTGTATTTTTCCGCTAGGCCTTTGTAGTTATTGGTTTCGTGTATCAGACTTGCGAAAATTTTGATGGTTTCTCAATCATTCCTTAACTTCAAACTAACATATCTCGCGAACGGATTGACGAACTCGAGAATTTCCTATTGCATCTGAAAGCAGAAACTCACCCGTTACAACGGTATGTGCACTTTTGCCCTAGGCCATAGTAGTTATCGGTTTCGAGTATCAGACTTGCGAAAACTTTGATGGTTTCCCAACCATTCCTTAACTTCAAACTCCCATATCTCCCGAACGGATAGACGAACTCGAGAAATTCCTGTTGCATCTGAAACTGGAAACTCGCCCGATTACAAAGATATGTGTGTTTTTCCCCTAGGCCTTTGTAGTTATTGGTTTCGAGTATCAGACTTGCGAAAATTTTGATGGTTTCTCAACCATTCCTTAACTTCAATCTCCCATATCTCGCGAACGGATTGACGAACTCGAGAAATTCCTGTTGCATCTGAAAGTAGAAACTCGCCAGATTACCACGGTATGTGTATTTTTCCCCTAGGCCATTGTAGTTATTGGTTTCGAGTATCAGACTCGCGAAAATTTTTATGGTTTCTCAACCATTCCTTAACTTCAAACTCCCATTTCTCGCGAACGGATTGACGAACTCGAGAAATTCCTGTTGCATCTGAAAGTAGAAACTCGCTCGATTACAATGGTATGTGTACTTTTCCCCTAGGCCATTCCAGTTACTGGTTTCGAGTATCAGACTTGCGATAATTTTAATGGTTTCTCAACCATTCCTTAACTCCACACTTACATATCTCGCGAACGGATTGACGAACTCGAGAATTTCCTATTGCATCTGAAAGCAGAAACTCGCCCGGTTACAACGGTATGTGCATTTTTGCCCTAGGCCATAGTAGTTATTGGTTTCGAGTATCAGACTTGCGAAAATTTTGATGGTTTCTCAAGCATTCCTTGACTTCAAACTCCCATATCTCGCGAACGGATTGACGAACTCGAGAAATTCCTGTTGCAGATGAAAGTAGAAACACGCCCGAATACAACGGTGTGTGTACTTTTCTCCTAGGACATTCCAGTTATTGGTTTCGAGTATCAGACTTGCGAAAATTTTGATGGTTCCTCAACCATTCCTTAACTTCACACTTACATACCTCGCGAACGGATTGACGAACTCCAGAATTTCCTATTGCATCTGAAAGCAGAAACTCGTCCGGTTACAACGTTATGTGCATTTTTGCCCTAGGCCATAGTAGTTATTGGTTTCGAGTATCACACTTGCGAAAATTTTGGTGGTTTCACAACCATTCCTTAACTTCAAACTCCCATACCTTGCGAACGGATTGACGAACTCGAGAAATTCCTGTTGCATCTGAAAGTAGAATCTCGCCCCATTACAATGGTGTGTGTACTTTTCCCCTAGGCCATTCCAGTTACTGGTTTCGAGTATCAGACTTGCGAAAATTTTTATGGTTTCTCAACCGTTCCTAAAACGGTTCAATTTCAAACTCCCATATCTCGCGAACGGATTGACGAACTCGAGAAATTCCTGTTGCATGTGAAAGTAGAAACTCGCCCGATTACAACGGTATGTGTATTTTTCCGCTAGGCCTTTGTAGTTATTGGTTTCGTGTATCAGACTTGCGAAAATTTTGATGGTTTCTCAATCATTCCTTAACTTCAAACTTCCATATCTCGCGAACGGATTGACGAACTCGAGAATTTCCTATTGCATCTGAAAGCAGAAACTCACCCGGTTACAACGGTATGTGCACTTTTGCCCTAGGCCATAGTAGTTATCGGTTTCGAGTATCAGACTTGCGAAAACTTTGATGGTTTCCCAACCATTCCTTAACTTCAAACTCCCATATCTCCCGAACGGATAGACGAACTCGAGAAATTCCTGTTGCATCTGAAACTGGAAACTCGCCCGATTACAAAGATATGTGTGTTTTTCCCCTAGGCATTTGTAGTTATTGGTTTCGAGTATCAGACTTGCGAAAATTTTGATGGTTTCTCAACCATTCCTTAACTTCAATCTCCCATATCTCGCGAACGGATTGACGAACTCGAGAAATTCCTGTTGCATCTGAAATTAGAGATTCGCCCGATTAGAATGGAGTGTGTACTTTTCCCCTAGGTCATTCCAGTTATTGGTTTCGAGTATCAGACTTGCGAAAATTTTGATGGCTGCTCAACCATTACTTAAATTCAAACTCCCATATCTCGCGAACGGATTGACGAACTCGAGAAATTCCTGTTGCATCTGAAACTGGCAACTCGCCCGATTACAAAGGTATGGGTATTCTTCCCCTAGGCCTTTGTAGTTATTGGTTTCGAGTATCAGAATTGCGAGAATTTTGATGGTTTCTCAACCATTCCTTAACTTCAAACTCCCATATCTCGCGAACGGAATGACGCACTCGAGAAATTCCTGTTGCATCTGAAAGTGGAAACTCGCCCGATTACAAAGGTATGTGCATTTTTCCCCTAGGCCTTTGTAGTTATTGGTTTCGAGTATCAGACTTGCGAAAATTTTGATTGTTTCTCAAGCATTCCTTAACTTCAAACTCCCATATCTCGCGAACGGATTGACGAACTCGAGAAATTCCTGTTGCATCTGAAAGTGGCAACTCGCCCGATTACAAAGGTATGGGTATTTTTCCCCTAGGCCTTTGTAGTTATTGGTTTCTAGCATCAGAATTACGAAAATTTGGATGGTTCCTCAACCATTCCTTAACTTCGAACTCCCATATCACGCGAACGGGATGACGAACTCGAGAAATTCCTGTTGCATCTGAAACTGGAAAATCGCCCGATTACAAGGGTGTGTGTACTTTTCCCCTAGGCCATTCCAGTTATTGGTTTCGAGTAGCAGAATTGCGAAAATTCTGATGGTTTCTCAACCATTCCTTAACCTCAAACTCCCATGTCTCGCGAACGGATTGACGAACTCGAGAAATTCCTATTGCATCTGAAAGTAGATACTCGCCCGATTAGAATGGTGTGTGTACTTTTCCCCTAGGTCATTCCAGTTATTGGTTTCGAGTATCAGACTTGCGAAAATTTTGATGGCTGCTCAACCATTACTTAAATTCAAACTCCCATATCTCGCGAACGGATTGACGAACTCGAGAATTTCCTATTGCATCTGAAAGCAGATACTCGCCCGATTACAATGATATGTGTGTTTTTCACCTAGGCCTTTGTAGTTATTGGTTTCGAGTATCAGACTTGCGAAAACTTTGATAGTTTCTCAACCATTCCTTAACTTCAAACTCCCATTTCTCGCGAACGGATTGACGAATTCGAGAAATTCCTGTTGCATCTGAAAGTAGAAACTCGCCCGATTACAAAGATATGTGTGTTTTTCACCTAGGCCTTTGTAGTTATTGGTTTCGAGTATCAGACTTTCGAAAATTTTGGTGGTTTCTCAAGCATTCGTTAACTTCAAACTCCCATATCTCGCGAACGGATTGACGAACTCGGGAAATTCCTGTTGCATCTGAAATTAGAGATTCGCCCGATTAGAATGGTGTGTGTACTTTTCCCCTAGGCCATTCCAGTTATTCGTTTCTAGCATCAGAATTGCGAAAATTTTGATGGTTTCTCAACCATTCCTTAACTTCAAACTCCCATATCTCGCGAACGGATTGACGAACTCGAGAAATTCCCGTTGCATCTGAAAGCAGATACTCGCCCGATTACAACGGTATGTGTATTTTTCCCCTAGGCCTTTGTAGTTATTGGTTTCGTGTATCAGACTTGCGAAAATTTTGATGGTTTCTCAATCATTCCTTAACTTCAAACTTCCATATCTCGCGAACGGATTGACGAACTCGAGAATTTCCTATTGCATCTGAAAGCAGAAACTCACCCGGTTACAACGGTATGTGCACTTTTGCCCTAGGCCATAGTAGTTATCGGTTTCGAGTATCAGACCAGCGAAAGTTTTGATGGTTTCTCAACCATTCCTTAACTTCAAACTCCCATATCTCGCGAACGGATTGACGAACTCGAGAAATTCCTGTTGCTTCTGAAAGTAGAAACTCGCCCGATTACAAAGGTATGCGTATTTTTGCCCTAGGCCATAGTAGTTATTGGTTTCGAGTATCAGACTTCCGAAAATAGTGATGGTTACTCAACCATTCAATAACTTCAAACTCCCATATCTCGCAAACGGATAGACGAACTCGAGAAATTCCTGTTGCATCTGAAAGCAGAAACTCGCCCGATTACAACGGTATGTGCATTTTTGCCCTAGGCCATAGTAGTTATTGCTTTCGAGTATCAGACTTGCGAAAATTTTGATGGTTTCTCAACCATTCCTTATCTTCAAACTCCCATATCTCGCGAACGGATTGACGAACTCGAGAAATTCCGGTTGCATCTGAAAGTAGAAACTAGCCCGGGTACAACGTTGTGTGTACTTTTTCCCTAGGCCATTCCAGTTGTTGGTTTCGAGTATCAGACCAGCGAAAATTTTGATGGTTTCTCAACCATTCCTTAGCTTCACACTTACATATCTCGCGAACGGATTGACGAACTCGAGAATTTCCTATTGCATCTGAAAGCAGAAACTCGCCCGGTTACAACGGTATGTGCATTTTTGCCCTAGGCCATAGTAGTTATTGGTTTCGAGTATCAGACTTGCGAAAATTTTGATGGTTTCTCAAGCATTCCTTGACTTCAAACTCCCATATCTCGCGAACGGATTGACGAACTCGACAAATTCCTGTTGCAGATGAAAGTAGAAACACGCCCGAATACAACGGTGTGTGTACTTTTCTCCTAGGACATTCCAGTTATTGGTTTCGAGTATCAGACTTGCGAAAATTTTGATGGTTCCTCAACCATTCCTTAACTTCACACTTGCATACCTCGCGAACGGATTGACGAACTCCAGAATTTCCTATTGCATCTGAAAGCAGAAACTCGTCCGGTTACAACGTTTTGTGCATTTTTGCCCTAGGCCGTAGTAGTTATTGGTTTCGAGTATCAGACTTGCGAAAATTTTGATGGTTTCTCAACCATTCCTTAACTTCAAACTCCCATATCTCGCGGACGGTTCGACGAACTCGAGAAATTCCTGTTGCATGTGAAAGTAGAAACTCGCCCGATTACAACGGTATGTGTATTTTTCCTCTAGGCCTTTGTAGTTATTGGTTTCGTGTATCAGACTTGCGAAAATTTTGATGGTTTCTCAATCATTCCTTAACTTCAAACTTCCATATCTCGCGAACGGATTGACGAACTCGAGAACTTCCTATTGCATCTGAAAGCAGAAACTCACCCGGTTACAACGGTATGTGCACTTTTGCCCTAGGCCATAGTAGTTATCGGTTTCGAGTATCAGACTTGCGAAAACTTTGATGGTTTCCCAACCATTCCTTAACTTCAAACTCCCATATCTCCCGAACGGATAGACGAACTCGAGAAATTCCTGTTGCATCTGAAACTGGAAACTCGCCCGATTACAAAGATATGTGTGTTTTTCCCCTAGGCCTTTGTAGTTATTGGTTTCGAGTATCAGACTTGCGAAAATTTTGATGGTTTCTCAACCATTCCTTAACTTCAATCTCCCATATCTCGCGAACGGATTGACGAACTCGAGAAATTCCTGTTGCATCTGAAATTAGAGATTCGCCCGATTAGAATGGTGTGTGTACTTTTCCCCTAGGTCATTCCAGTTATTGGTTTCGAGTATCAGACTTGCGAAAATTTTGATGGCTGCTCAACCATTACTTAAATTCAAACTCCCATATCTCGCGAACGGATTGACGAACTCGAGAAATTCCTGATGCATCTGAAAGTAGAAACTCGCCCGATTACAATGATATGTGTGTTTTTCACCTAGGCCTTTGTAGTTATTGGTTTCGAGTATCAGACTTGCGAAAACTTTGATAGTTTCTCAACCATTCCTTAACTTCAAACTCCCATTTCTCGCGAACGGATTGACGAATTCGAGAAATTCCTGTTGCATCTGAAAGTAGAAACTCGCCCGATTACAAAGATATGTGTGTTTTTCACCTAGGCCTTTGTAGTTATTGGTTTCGAGTATCAGACTTGCGAAAATTTTGATGGTTTCTCATCCATTCCTTAACTTCAAACTCCCATATCTCGCGAACGGATTGACGAACTCGAGAAATTCCTGTTGCATCTGAAAGCAGAAACTCGCCCGATTACAACGGTATGTGCATTTTTCCCTTAGGCCTTTGTAGTTATTGGTTTCGAGTATCAGACTTGCGAAAATTTTGATGGTTTCTCAAGCATTCCTTAACTTCAAACTCCCATATCTCGCGAACGGAATGACGAACTCGAGAAATTCCTGTTGCATCTGAAAGTGGAAACCCGCCCGATTACAAAGGTATTTGCATTTCTCCCCTAGGCCTTTGTAGTTATTGGTTTCGAGTATCAGACTTTCGAAAATTTTGATGGTTTCTCAAGCATTCCTTAAATTCAAACTCCCATATCTCGCGAACGGAATGACGAACTCGAGAAATTCCTGTTGCATCTGAAAGTGGAAACTCGCCCGATTACAAAGGTATTTGCATTTTTCCCCTAGGCCTTTGTAGTTATTGGTTTCGAGTATCAGACTTTCGAAAATTTTGGTGGTTTCTCAAGCATTCGTTAACTTCAAACTCCCATATCTCGCGAACGGATTGACGAACTCGAGAAATTCCTGTTGCATCTGAAAGCAGAAACTCGCACGATTACAAAGATATGTGTGTTTTTCCCCTAGGCCTTTGTAGTTATTGGTTTCGAGTATCAGACTTGCGAGAATTTTGAGGGTTTCTCAACCATTCCTTAACTTCAAACTCCCATATCTCGCGAAAGGATTGACGAACTCGAGAAATTCCTGTTGCATCTGAAATTAGAGATTCGCCCGATTAGAATGGTGTGTGTACTTTTCCCCTAGGCCATTCCAGTTATTCGTTTCTAGCATCAGAATTGCGAAAATTTTGATGGTTTCTCAACCATTCCTTAACTTGAAACTCCCATATCTCGCGAACGGATTGACGAACTCGAAAAATTCCCGTTGCATCTGAAAGCAGATACTCGCCCGATTACAACGGTATGTGTATTTTTCCCATATGCCTTTGTCGTTATTGGTTGCGAGTATCAGACTTGCGAAAATTTTGATGGCTTCTCAACCATTCCTTAACTTCAAACTCCCATGTCTCGCAAACGGAATGCCGCACTCGAGAAATTCCTGTTGCATCTGAAAGTGGAAACTCGCCCGATTACAAAGGTATGTGCATTTTTCCCCTAGGCCTTTGTAGTTATTGGTTTCGAGTATCAGACTTGCGAAAATTTGGATGTTTTCTCAAGCATTCCTTAACTTCAAACTCCCATATCTCGAGAACGGATTGACGAACTCGAGAAATTCCTGTTGCATCTGAAAGCAGAAACTCGCCCGATTACAACGGTATGTGTATTTTCCCCTAGCCATTGTAGTTATTGGTTTCTAGCGCCAGAATTGCTAAAATTTTGGTGGTTTCCCAACCATTCCTTAACTTCAAACTCCCATATCTCGCGAACGGATAGACGAACTCGAGAAATTCCTGTTGCATCTGAAACTGGAAACTCGCCCGATTGCAAAGGTATGGGTATTTTTCCCCTAGGCCTTTGTAGTTATTGGTTTCGAGTATCAGAATTGCGAGAATTTTGATGGTTTCTCAACCATTCCTTAACTTCAAACTCCCATATCTCGCGAACGGAATGACGCACTCGAGAAATTCCTGTTGCATCTGAAAGTGGAAACTCGCCCGATTACAAAGGTATGTGCATTTTTCCCCTAGGCCTTTGTAGTTATTGGTTTCGAGTATCAGACTTGCGAAAATTTTGATTGTTTCTCAAGCATTCCTTAACTTCAAACTCCCATATCTCGCGAACGGATTGACGAACTCGAGAAATTCCTGTTGCATCTGAAATTAGAGATTCGCCCGATTAGAATGGTGTGTGTACTTTTCCCCTAGGCCATTCCAGTTATTCGTTTCTAGCATCAGAATTGCGAAAATTTTGATGGGTTCTCAACCATTCCTTAACTTCAAACTCCCATTTCTCGCGAACGGATTGACGAACTCGAGAATTTCCTGTTGCATCTGGAAGTAGAAACTCGCCCGATTACAAAGATATGTGTGTTTTTCACCTAGGCCTATGTAGTTATTGGTTTCGAGTATCCGACTTGCGAAAATTTTGATAGTTCCTCAACCATTCCTTAAATTCAAACTTCCATGCCTCGCGAACGGATTGACGAACTCGAGAAATCCCTGTTGCACCTGGAAGCAGAAAATCGCCCGATTACAATGGTGTGTGTACTTTTCCCCTAGGTCATTCCAGTTATTGGTTTCGAGTATCAGACTTGCGAAAATTTTGATGGTTGCTCAACAATTCCTTAAATTCAAACTCCCATATCTCGCGAACGGATTGACGAACTCGAGAAATTCCTGTTGCATCTGAAAGTGGAAGCTCTCCCGATTACAAAGGTATGTGTATTTTTCCCGTAGGCCTTTGTAGTTATTGGTTTCGAGTATCAGACTTGCGAAAATTTGGATGGTTTCTCAACCATTCCTTAAATTCAAACTCCCATATCTCGCGAACGGATTGACGAACTCGAGAAATTCCTGTTGCATCTGAAAGTAGAAACACGCTCGATTACAATGGTCTGTGTACTTTTCCCCTAGGCCTTTGTAGTTATTGGTTTCTATTATCAGACTTGCGAAAATTTTGATGGTTTCTCAACCATTCCTTAACTTCAAACTCCCATATCTCGCGAACGGATTGACGAACTCGAGTAATTCCTGTTGCTTCTGAAAGTAGAAACTCGCCCGATTACAAAGGTATGTGTATTTTTGCCCTAGGCCATAGTAGTTATTGGTTTCGAGTATCAGACTTCCGAAAATTGTGATGGTTACTCAACCATTCAATAACTTCAAACTCCCATATCTCGCGAACGGATAGACGAACTCGAGATATTCCTGTTGCATCTGAAAGCAGAAACTCGCCCGATTACAACGGTATGTGCATTTTTGCCCTAGGCCATAGTAGTTATTGGTTTCTAGTATCAGACTTGCGAAAATTTCGATGGTTTCTCAACCATTCCTTAACTTCAAACTCCCATATCTCGCGAACGGATTGACGAACTCGAGAAATTCCTGTTGCATCTGAAAGTAGAAACTAGCCCGATTACAATGGTGTGTGTACTTTTCCCCTAGGCCATTCCAGTTATTGGTTTCGAGTATCAGACCAGCGAAAATTTTGATGGTTTCTCAACCATTCCTTAACTTCAAACTCCCATTTCTCGCGAACGGATTGACGAACTCGAGAAATTCCTGTTGCATCTGAAAGTAGAAACTCGCCCGATTACAACGGTATGTGTATTTTTCCCCTAGCCCATTGTAGGTATTGGTTTCGAGTATCAGACTTGCAAAAATTTTGATGGTTTCTCAACCATTCCTTAACTTCAAACTCCCATTTCTCGCGAACGGATTGACGAACTCGAGAAATTCCTGTTGCATCTGAGAGTAGAACCTCGCCCGATTACAATGGTATGTGTACTTTTCCCCTAGGCCATTCCAGTTATTGGTTTCGAGTATCAGACCTGCGAAAATTTTGATGGTTTCTCAACCATTCCTTAACTTCAAACTCCCATATCTCGCGAACGGATTGACGAACTCGAGAAATTCCTGTTGCATCTGAAAGTAGAAACTAGCCCGATTACAATGGTGTGTGTACTTTTCCCCTAGGCCATTCCAGTTATTGGTTTCGAGTATCAGACCAGCGAAAATTTTGATGGTTTCTCAACCATTCCTTAACTTCAAACTCCCATATCTCGCGAACGGATTGACGAACTCGAGAAATTCCTGTTGCATCTGAAAGTAGAAACTAGCCCGATTACAATGGTGTGTGTACTTTTCCCCTAGGCCATTCCAGTTATTGGTTTCGAGTATCAGACCAGCGAAAATTTTGATGGTTTCTCAACCATTCCTTAACTTCAAACTCCCATATCTCGCGAACGGATTGACGAACTCGAGAAATTCCTGTTGCATCTGAAAGTAGAAACTCGCCCGATTACAATGGTATGTGTACTTTTCCCCTAGGCCATTCCAGTTATTGGTTTCGAGTATCAGACCAGCGAAAATTTTGATGGTTTCTCAACCATTCCTTAACTTCAAACTCCCATATCTCGCGAACGGATTGACGAACTCGAGAAATTCCTGTTGCATCTGAAAGTAGAAACTAGCCCGATTACAATGGTGTGTGTACTTTTCCCCTAGGCCATTCCAGTTATTGGTTTCGAGTATCAGACCAGCGAAAATTTTGATGGTTTCTCAACCATTCCTTAAATTCAAACTCCCATATCTCGCGAACGGATTGACGAACTCGAGAAATTCCTGTTGCATCTGAAAGCAGAAACTCGCCCGATTGCAGCGGTATGTGCATTTTTCCCCTAGGCCATTCTACTATTGGTTTCGAGTATCAGACCAGCGAAAATTTTGATGGTTTCTCAACCATTCCTTATCTTCAAACTGCCATATCTCGCGAACGGATTGACGAACTCGAGAAATTCCTGTTGCATCTGAAAGTAGAAACTCGCCCGATTACAACGGTATGTGTATTTTTCCCCTAGGCCATTGTAGTTATAGGTTTCGAGTATCAGACTTGCGAAAATTTTGATGGTTTCTCAACCATTCCTTAACTTCAAACTCCCATTTCTCGCGAACGGATTGACGAACTCGAGAAATTCTTGTTGCATCTGAAAGTAGAAACTCGCCCGATTACAATGGTATGTGTACTTTTCCCCTAGGCCATTCCAGTTATTGGTTTCGAGTATCAGACTTGCGATAATTTTGATGGTTTCTCAACCATTCCTTAACTTCACACTCCCATATCTCGCGAACGGATTGACGAACTCGAGAAATTCCTGTTGCATCTGAAAGCAGAAACTCGCCCGATTACAACGGTATGTGCATTTTTGCCCTAGGCCATGGTAGTTATTAGTTTCTAGTATCAGACTTGCGAAAATTTCGATGGTTTCTCAACCATTCCTTAACTTCAAACTCCCATATCTCGCGAACGGATTGACGAACTCGAGAAATTCCTGTTGCATCAGAAAGTAGAAACTCGCCCGATTACAACGGTGTGTGTACTTTTCCCCTAGGCCATTCCTGTTGTTGGTTTCGAGTATCAGACCAGCGAAAATTTTGATGGTTTCTCAACCATTCCTTAACATCAAACTCCCATATCTCGCGAACGGATTGACGAACTCGAGAAATTCCTGTTGCATCTGAAAGTGGACGCTCTCCCGATTACAAAGGTATGTGTATTTTTCCCGTAGGCCTTTGTAGTTATTGGTTTCGAGTATCAGACTTGCGAAAATTTGGATGGTTTCTCAACCATTCCTTAAATTCAAACTCCCATATCTCGCGAACGGGTTGACGAACTCGAGAAATTCCTGTTGCATCTGAAAGTAGAAACTCGCCCGATTACAACGGTATGTGTATTTTTCCCCTAGCCCATTGTAGTTATTGGTTTCGAGTATCAGACTTGCAAAAATTTTGATGGTTTCTCAACCATTCCTTAACTTCAAACTCCCATTTCTCGCGAACGGATTGACGAACTCGAGAAATTCCTGTTGCATCTGAAAGTAGAAACTCGCCCGATTACAATGGTATGTGTACTTTTCCCCTAGGCCATTCCAGTTATTGGTTTCGAGTATCAGACCAGCGAAAATTTTGATGGTTTCTCAACCATTCCTTAACTTCAAACTCCCACATCTCGCGAACGGATTGACGAACACGTGAAATTCCTGTTGCATCTGAATGTAGAAACTCGCCCGATTACAACGGTATGTGCATTTTTGCCCTAGGCCTTTGTAGTTATTGGTTTCGAGTATCAGACTTGCGAAAATTTTGAGGGTTTCTCAACCATTCCTTAACTTCATACTCCCATATCTCGCGAACGGATTGACGAACTCGAGAAATTTCTGTTGCATCTGAAATTAGAGATTCGCCCGATTAGAATGGTGTGTGTACTTTTCCCCTAGGCTATCCCAGTTATTCGTTTCTAGCATCAGAATTGCGAAAATTTTGATGGTTTCTCAACCATTCCTTAACTTCAAACTCCCATATCTCACGAACGGATAGACGAACTCGAGAAATTCCTGTTGCATCTGAAAGTGGAAACTCGCCCGATTACAAAGGTGTATGCATTTTTCCCCTAGGCCTTTGTAGTTATTGGTTTCGTGTATCAGACTTGCGAAAATTTTGATGGTTTCTCAACCATTCCTTAACTTCAAACTCCCATATCTCGCGAACGGATTGACGAACTCGAGAAATTCCTGTTGCATCTGAAAGCAGAAACTTGCCCGATTACAAAGATATGTGTGTTTTTCCCCTAGGCCTTTGTAGTTAATGGTTTCGAGTATCAGTCTTGCGAAAATTTTGTGGGTTTCTCAACCATTCCTTAACTTCAAACTCCCATATCTCGCGAACGGATTGACGAACTCGAGAAATTCCTGTTGCATCTGAAAGCAGAAACTCGCCCGATTACAAAGATATGTGTGTTTTTCCCCTAGGCCTTTGTAGTTAATGGTTTCGAGTATCAGTCTTGCGAAAATTTTGATAGTTCCTCAACCATTCCTTAAATTCAAACTTCCATGCCTCGCGAACGGATTGACGAACTCGAGAAATCCCTGTTGCACCTGGAAGCAGAAAATCGCCCGATTACAATGGTGCGTGTACTTTTCCTCTAGGTCATTGCAGTTATTGGTTTCGAGTATCAGACTTGCGAAAATTTTGATGGTTGCTCAACCATTCCTTAAATTCAAACTCCCATATCTCGCGAACGGGTTGACGAACTCGAGAAATTCCTGTTGCATCTGAAAGCAGAAACTCGCCCGATTACAACGGTATGTGCACTTTTGCCCTAGGCCATAGTAGTTATTGGTTTCTAGTATCAGACCAGCGAAAATTTTGATGGTTTCTCAACCATTCCTTAACTTCAAACTCCCATATCTCGCGAACGGATTGACGAACTCGAGAAATTCCTGTTGCATCTGAAAGTAGAAACTAGCCCGATTACAATGGTGTGTGTACTTTTCCCCTAGGCCATTCCAGGTATTGGTTTCGAGTATCAGACCAGCGAAAATTTTGATGGTTTCTCAACCATTCCTTAACTTCAAACTCCCATATCTCGCGAACGGATTGACGAACTCGAGAAATTCCTGTTGCATCTGAAAGTAGAAACTAGCCCGATTACAAGGGTGTGTGTACTTTTCCCCTAGGCCATTCCAGTTATTGGTTTCGAGTATCAGACCAGCGAAAATTTTGATGGTTTCTCAACCATTCCTTAACTTCAAACTCCCATATCTCGCGAACGGATTGACGAACTCGAGAAATTCCTGTTGCATCTGAAAGTAGAAACTCGCCCGATTACAACGGTATGTGTATTTTTCCCCTAGGCCATTGTTGTTATAGGTTTCGAGTATCAGACTTGCGAAAATTTTGATGGTTTCTCAACCATTCCGTAACTTCAAACTCCCATTTCTCGCGAACGGATTGACGAACTCGAGAAACTCCTGTTGCATCTGAAAGTAGAAACTCGCCCGATTACAACGGTATGTGCATTTTTCCCCTAGGCCTTTGTAGTTATTGGTTTCGAGTATCAGACTTGCGAAAATTGTGAGGGTTTCTCAAGCATTCCTTAACTTCAAACTCCCATATCTCGAGAACGGATTGACGAACTCGAGAAATTCCTGTTGCATCTGAAAGCAGAAACTCGCCCGATTGCAACGGTATGTGCATTTTTCCCCTAGGCCTTTGTAGTTATTGGTTTCGAGTATCAGACTTTCGAAAATTTTGATGGTTTCTCAAGCATTCCTTAAATTCAAACTCCCATATCTCGCGAACGGAATGACGAACTCGAGAAATTCCTGTTGCATCTGAAAGTGGAAACTCGCCCGATTACAAAGGTATTTGCATTTTTCCCCTAGGCCTTTGTAGTTATTGGTTTCGAGTATCAGACTTTCGAAAATTTTGGTGGTTTCTCAAGCATTCGTTAACTTCAAACTCCCATATCTCGCGAACGGATTGACGAACTCGAGAAATTCCTGTTGCATCTGAAAGCAGAAACTCGCACGATTACAAAGATATGTGTGTTTTTCCCCTAGGCCTTTGTAGTTATTGGTTAAGATTATCAACTTGCGAAAATTTTGATGGTTCCTCAACCATTTCTTAACTTCAAACTCCCATATATCGCGAACGGATTGACGAACTCGAGAAATTCCTGTTGTATCTGAAAGTACAAACTAGCCCGATTACAATGCTGTGTGTACTTTTCCCCTAGGCAACTCCAGTTATTGTTATCGAATATCAGACTTGCGAAAATTTTGATCGTTTCTCAACCATTCCTTAACATCAAACTCCCATATCTCGCGAACGGATTGACGAACTCCAGAAATTCCTGTTGCATCTGAAAGTGGAAGCTCTCCCGATTACAAAGGTATGTGTATTTTTCCCGTAGGCCTTTGTAGTTATTGGTTTCGAGTATCAGACTTGCGAAAATTTGGATGGTTTCTCAACCATTCCTTAAATTCAACCTCCCATATCTCGCGAACGGGTTGACGAACTCGAGAAATTCCTGTTGCATCTGAAAGTAGAAACACGCCCGATTACAATGGTCTGTGTACTTTTCCCCTAGGCCTTTGTAGTTATTGGTTTCGATTATCAGACTTGCGAAAATTTTGATGGTTTCTCAACCATTCCTTAACTTCAAACTCCCATATCTCGCGAACGGATTGACGAACTCGAGTAATTCCTGTTGCTTCTGAAAGTAGAAACTCGCCCGATTACAAAGGTATGTGTATTTTTGCCCTAGGCCATAGTAGTTATTGTTTTCGAGTATCAGACTTCCGAAAATTGTGATGGTTACTCAACCATTCAATAACTTCAAACTCCCATATCTCGCGAACGGATAGACGAACTCGAGATATTCCTGTTGCATCTGAAAGCAGAAACTCGCCCGATTACAACGGTATGTGCATTTTTGCCCTAGGCCATAGTAGTTATTGGTTTCTAGTATCAGACTTGCGAAAATTTCGATGGTTTCTCAACCATTCCTTAACTTCAAACTCCCATATCTCGCGAACGGATTGACGAACTCGAGAAATTCCTGTTGCATCTGAAAGTAGAAACTAGCCCGATTACAATGGTGTGTGTACTTTTCCCCTAGACCATTCCAGTTATTGGTTTCGAGTATCAGACCAGCGAAAATTTTGATGGTTTCTCAACCATTCCTTAACTTCAAACTCCCATATCTCGCGAACGGATTGACGAACTCGAGAAATTCCTGTTGCTTCTGAAAGTAGAAACTCGCCCGATTACAACGGTATGTGTATTTTTCCCCTAGCCCATTGTAGTTATTGGTTTCGAGTATCAGACTTGCAAAAATTTTGATGGTTTCTTAACCATTCCTTAACTTCAAACTCCCATTTCTCGCGAACGGATTGACGAACTCGAGAAATTCCTTTTGCATCTGAAAGTAGAAACTCGCCCGATTACAATGGTATGTGTACTTTTCCCCTAGGCCATTCCAGTTATTGGTTTCGAGTATCAGACCAGCGAAAATTTTGATGGTTTCTCAACCATTCCTTAACTTCAAACTCCCATATCTCGCGAACGGATTGACGAACTCGAGAAATTCCTGTTGCACCTGGAAGCAGAAAATCGCCCGATTACAATGGTGCGTGTACTTTTCCTCTAGGTCATTGCAGTTATTGGTTTCGAGTATCAGACTTGCGAAAATTTTGATGGTTGCTCAACCATTCCTTAAATTCAAACTCCCATATCTCGCGAACGGATTGACGAACTCGAGAAATTCCTGTTGCATCTGAAAGCAGAAACTCGCCCGATTACAAAGATATGTGTGTTTTTCCCCTAGGCCTTTGTAGTTAATGGTTTCGAGTATCAGTCTTGCGAAAATTTTGATAGTTCCTCAACCATTCCTTAAATTCAAACTTCCATGCCTCGCGAACGGATTGACGAACTCGAGAAATCCCTGTTGCACCTGGAAGCAGAAAATCGCCCGATTACAATGGTGCGTGTACTTTTCCTCTAGGTCATTGCAGTTATTGGTTTCGAGTATCAGACTTGCGAAAATTTTGATGGTTGCTCAACCATTCCTTAAATTCAAACTCCCATATCTCGCGAACGGGTTGACGAACTCGAGAAATTCCTGTTGCATCTGAAAGCAGAAACTCGCCCGATTACAACGGTATGTGCACTTTTGCCCTAGGCCATAGTAGTTATTGGTTTCTAGTATCAGACCAGCGAAAATTTTGATGGTTTCTCAACCATTCCTTAACTTCAAACTCCCATATCTCGCGAACGGATTGACGAACTCGAGAAATTCCTGTTGCATCTGAAAGTAGAAACTAGCCCGATTACAATGGTGTGTGTACTTTTCCCCTAGGCCATTCCAGGTATTGGTTTCGAGTATCAGACCAGCGAAAATTTTGATGGTTTCTCAACCATTCCTTAACTTCAAACTCCCATATCTCGCGAACGGATTGACGAACTCGAGAAATTCCTGTTGCATCTGAAAGTAGAAACTAGCCCGATTACAAGGGTGTGTGTACTTTTCCCCTAGGCCATTCCAGTTATTGGTTTCGAGTATCAGACCAGCGAAAATTTTGATGGTTTCTCAACCATTCCTTAACTTCAAACTCCCATATCTCGCGAACGGATTGACGAACTCGAGAAATTCCTGTTGCATCTGAAAGTAGAAACTCGCCCGATTACAACGGTATGTGTATTTTTCCCCTAGGCCATTGTTGTTATAGGTTTCGAGTATCAGACTTGCGAAAATTTTGATGGTTTCTCAACCATTCCGTAACTTCAAACTCCCATTTCTCGCGAACGGATTGACGAACTCGAGAAACTCCTGTTGCATCTGAAAGTAGAAACTCGCCCGATTACAACGGTATGTGCATTTTTCCCCTAGGCCTTTGTAGTTATTGGTTTCGAGTATCAGACTTGCGAAAATTGTGAGGGTTTCTCAAGCATTCCTTAACTTCAAACTCCCATATCTCGAGAACGGATTGACGAACTCGAGAAATTCCTGTTGCATCTGAAAGCAGAAACTCGCCCGATTGCAACGGTATGTGCATTTTTCCCCTAGGCCTTTGTAGTTATTGGTTTCGAGTATCAGACTTTCGAAAATTTTGATGGTTTCTCAAGCATTCCTTAAATTCAAACTCCCATATCTCGCGAACGGAATGACGAACTCGAGAAATTCCTGTTGCATCTGAAAGTGGAAACTCGCCCGATTACAAAGGTATTTGCATTTTTCCCCTAGGCCTTTGTAGTTATTGGTTTCGAGTATCAGACTTTCGAAAATTTTGGTGGTTTCTCAAGCATTCGTTAACTTCAAACTCCCATATCTCGCGAACGGATTGACGAACTCGAGAAATTCCTGTTGCATCTGAAAGCAGAAACTCGCACGATTACAAAGATATGTGTGTTTTTCCCCTAGGCCTTTGTAGTTATTGGTTAAGATTATCAACTTGCGAAAATTTTGATGGTTCCTCAACCATTTCTTAACTTCAAACTCCCATATATCGCGAACGGATTGACGAACTCGAGAAATTCCTGTTGTATCTGAAAGTACAAACTAGCCCGATTACAATGCTGTGTGTACTTTTCCCCTAGGCAACTCCAGTTATTGTTATCGAATATCAGACTTGCGAAAATTTTGATCGTTTCTCAACCATTCCTTAACATCAAACTCCCATATCTCGCGAACGGATTGACGAACTCCAGAAATTCCTGTTGCATCTGAAAGTGGAAGCTCTCCCGATTACAAAGGTATGTGTATTTTTCCCGTAGGCCTTTGTAGTTATTGGTTTCGAGTATCAGACTTGCGAAAATTTGGATGGTTTCTCAACCATTCCTTAAATTCAACCTCCCATATCTCGCGAACGGGTTGACGAACTCGAGAAATTCCTGTTGCATCTGAAAGTAGAAACACGCCCGATTACAATGGTCTGTGTACTTTTCCCCTAGGCCTTTGTAGTTATTGGTTTCGATTATCAGACTTGCGAAAATTTTGATGGTTTCTCAACCATTCCTTAACTTCAAACTCCCATATCTCGCGAACGGATTGACGAACTCGAGTAATTCCTGTTGCTTCTGAAAGTAGAAACTCGCCCGATTACAAAGGTATGTGTATTTTTGCCCTAGGCCATAGTAGTTATTGTTTTCGAGTATCAGACTTCCGAAAATTGTGATGGTTACTCAACCATTCAATAACTTCAAACTCCCATATCTCGCGAACGGATAGACGAACTCGAGATATTCCTGTTGCATCTGAAAGCAGAAACTCGCCCGATTACAACGGTATGTGCATTTTTGCCCTAGGTCATAGTAGTTATTGGTTTCTAGTATCAGACTTGCGAAAATTTCGATGGTTTCTCAACCATTCCTTAACTTCAAACTCCCATATCTCGCGAACGGATTGACGAACTCGAGAAATTCCTGTTGCATCTGAAAGTAGAAACTAGCCCGATTACAATGGTGTGTGTACTTTTCCCCTAGACCATTCCAGTTATTGGTTTCGAGTATCAGACCAGCGAAAATTTTGATGGTTTCTCAACCATTCCTTAACTTCAAACTCCCATATCTCGCGAACGGATTGACGAACTCGAGAAATTCCTGTTGCTTCTGAAAGTAGAAACTCGCCCGATTACAACGGTATGTGTATTTTTCCCCTAGCCCATTGTAGTTATTGGTTTCGAGTATCAGACTTGCAAAAATTTTGATGGTTTCTTAACCATTCCTTAACTTCAAACTCCCATTTCTCGCGAACGGATTGACGAACTCGAGAAATTCCTTTTGCATCTGAAAGTAGAAACTCGCCCGATTACAATGGTATGTGTACTTTTCCCCTAGGCCATTCCAGTTATTGGTTTCGAGTATCAGACCAGCGAAAATTTTGATGGTTTCTCAACCATTCCTTAACTTCAAACTCCCATATCTCGCGAACGGATTGACGAACTCGAGAAATTCCTGTTGCTTCTGAAAGTAGAAACTCGCCCGATTACAACGGTATGTGTATTTTTCCCCTAGCCCATTGTAGTTATTGGTTTCGAGTATCAGACTTGCAAAAATTTTGATGGTTTCTTAACCATTCCTTAACTTCAAACTCCCATTTCTCGCGAACGGATTGACGAACTCGAGAAATTCCTTTTGCATCTGAAAGTAGAAACTCGCCCGATTACAATGGTATGTGTACTTTTCCCCTAGGCCATTCCAGTTATTGGTTTCGAGTATCAGACCAGCGAAAATTTTGATGGTTTCTCAACCATTCCTTAACTTCAAACTCCCATATCTCGCGAAAGGATTGACGAACTCGAGAAATTCCTGTTGCATCTGAAAGTAGAAACTCGCCCGATTACAACGGTATGTGTATTTTTCCCCTAGCCCATTGTAGTTATTGGTTTCGAGTATCAGACTTGCAAAAATTTTGATGGTTTCTCAACCATTCCTTAACTTCAAACTCCCATTTCTCGCGAACGGATTGACGAACTCGAGAAATTCCTGTTGCATCTGAAAGTAGAAACACGCCCGATTACAATGGTATGTGTACTTTTCTACTAGGCCATTCTAGTTATTGGTTTCGAGTATCAGACCAGCGAAAATTTTGATGGTTTCTCAACCATTCCTTAACTTCAAACTCCCATATCTCGCGAACGGATTGACGAACACGTGAAATTCCTGTTGCATCTGAAAGTAGAAACTCGCCCGATTACAACGGTATGTGCATTTTTGCCCTAGGCCATGGTAGCTATTGATTTCGAGTATCAGACCAGCGAAAATTTTGATGGTTTATCAACCATTCCTTCACATCAAACTTCCATATCTCGCGAACGGATTGACGAACTCGAGAAATTCCTGTTGCATCTGAAAGTAGAAACTCGCCCCATTACAACGGTATGTGCATTTTTGCCCTAGGCCATAGTAGTTATTGTTATCGAATATCAGACTTTTTTTTTTTTTTTTTTTTTTTTTAACGTGGGGGAAATCTTCGAAAGACCCCCCCGCCGCCTGGGGAGGGGCGGGGGGAGTGTGGGATTCCCCGCGCCCGGAAGGAAACCCATCGGGCGCGGGACCTACCCACTAAAACCCACCACGGTGGCCATCCTCGCACTATGCAGGGGGAGCACCTGGGACCGAAGACATCATAACATCAGGTGCTCCCCCG
Organism: Ptiloglossa arizonensis; assembly: GCF_051014685.1. Classification (NCBI taxonomy): domain Eukaryota; kingdom Metazoa; phylum Arthropoda; class Insecta; order Hymenoptera; family Colletidae; genus Ptiloglossa; species Ptiloglossa arizonensis. The sequence goes on from NW_027478424.1 coordinate 1,638,068, forward strand.
TGCAGGGCTCTCGCGCCCGTGTCCTCCCGTTCCAGGGAAGGGAGGGGGTACTTCACCCTCCCTTCCCTGTTTTCTCCTCGGCGCTCTGGCGCCCGACGTCGGAGCAGGGCCACACTGCTCCGACGTCCCACTCCCGGGGGCCGCCCGAGGGCGGCCGCGAGTCCCACACTCGCGACCGCCCACGGCCCCCATAGCCGCGCCGAGGGCACGGCCCTGGGACCGTGCCGTCGGCGCGGCCGCACCCCGGCTCGTACGCTCCCGAGGGCGGCTCTGGCCTCTCCGCCCTCGAGAGCGTCGCCGTCCCTTACTCTACCCACCCCTCAGACGACGGGCGGTGGCACGAGCCTCAAGGGCTACGCACCCCCGCCCGCCGCTCTCAGGGTGGCCTCCCCGGCCCTTCCGGAGGCCCACCCGCCCCCGGCCTCGGACGGGGCCTCGCTCGCGGTCTCCCGCTCTCGCGAATGCGGCTCGCGGCCTCCTTCTGCGAGATTACCTCCTCGCAGAAGGAGGCCACGGCCCGCCACTTCGTCTCGCTGCCGAGCATGGCCTGTACCACGCCCGGCAGCGATAGGTCCGCCCCAATCACGGCCGTGAGGACACGGCGCTCCACCCCCCAGGCCGGACACACCTCGAGGGTGTGTTGCGCCGTGTCCTCGTCCGCTGGACAGTGCCAGCAGCGCGCCGCCTCTTCCACACCGATCCGGCACAGGTACTGACCGAAGCATCCGTGCCCGGACAGCACCTGCACCAACCGGTAGGTGAGTGAGCCGAAGCGCCTACCCAGCCACTCAAACAGGACCGGCCGGATAGCCCGGACAGTCCTCTGGCCGAACAACGGCTCGGCCAGCCGCTGCTGCCAAAGCTGCAGCATGGACTCCCGGGCCTGGCGCCTCAGGGCCTCCACCTCGCATCCCGCCAGGACCACCCCATCCTCACGGGCGCGCATGCGGCCCTCGTAGAAAGCCGCATGCGCGCCCGCGATCAAGTCCGCCGGGGGTAGCCCTGACAGGACGCTCGCCGCCTCATACGAAACGGTCCGGTACCCCCGGGCGATCCGCAGTGCAAGCCGCCTTTGAACCCGGCGCAGCAATACCTTGCTGCGCCGGGAGGCGGCCAGGTCGCCCGCCCAAACGGGGGCCCCGTATAGGGCCACCGAGTGGACCATTCCCGCGTAGAGGCGGCGAACCCGGTCACTCGGGCCCCGCAGGTTGGGGAGGATACGGCCCAAAGCGCCAACTATCCCCTCCAACCGCGGGGCCAGGGCCCGGAAATGGCCCTCGAAGCGCCAGTGGCTGTCGAGGTGAAGTCCCAGATATTTCATCTGAGACCTCACCTCGACGTCTGTCTCACCCACCCGGATCAGGGGGGGAGGCGGCTCTCCCCGGGGTCTATACATCCCGAGTACCTCGGTTTTGTGGAGAGCCACCTCCAAACCGATCCCCCTGATCCGGGAGACGACGCGCCGGACACCGTCCTCGGCGGCCCGAACAGCCCCCCTCCAGTCCCCCCCGACGGCCAACAACAAGGTGTCGTCCGCATAACATGTCAGACTGACGCCGTCGGGGAGGTCTTCGGCCCGCAGGACGGTGTCGTACCCGAGGTTCCACAGCAGGGGTCCTAACACCGACCCCTGCGGAACCCCGGAGTACACCGCTCTCCTCTCCGTCCCGCACCGGCCCGGATACTCGATCCACCTGTCGCGGAGGTAGTCCTCGACGACTGCCCTAAGGTAGGCGGGGACTCGATGTTCCTCAAGCCCCCGCCTAATCGCCGCCCAGGGTAGGGTGTTAAACGCATTGGCGATGTCCAAGGACACCGCCAATGCCACCCCACCCCGGGAGACCGCCGAGGCCGAGAGGGACCGGACGCGTCGAATCGCGTCGATCGTCGACCGGCCCTCCCGGAACCCGAACTGACACTCCGCCAGCCCGGGCCCACCCCGCGACAGGTGCCCGACGATGCGGGCCGCCACGACTCTTTCTAGGAGCTTGCCCACATCGTCGAGCAGGCAAATCGGCCGGTACGCGGACGGAGAGTCCGCGGGCCTACCCTCTTTCCGGAGGAGGACCATTCGGGCCACCTTCCATGCGGAGGGGAATCGCCCGGCCTCCAGGCAGCGGTCGAATAGCTCCCGGAGGCCGTCACCCAGGACGTCCGCGGCCAAGACCAAGACTCGGCCGGGCACTCCCGAAGGACCCGGGGCAGTATCCTTCGCCCCGAGTCTTCGGATGGCCGCGGCTAGCTCCCCAGCCGAGACCCCCAGCTCCGCGGACCAGGTGGTCGGGTCCGCAGAGGGACGTGGCCCGCTCTCCCCCACGATCGGGAAGAGCGTGTCGACCACGTCCCTCAAGAGCTGGGGGTCGAGACCCTCGGTGATCGGGGGGGCCCATGGCCGGAGTTTATTCAGAACTATCCGGTATGGGCGCCCCCATGGATCCCGCTCGAGGGTCTCGAGGAGCTCCTTCCAGCTCTGGGCCTTGGCCCGTTTGATGGCGACCTGCAGAGCCCTCTTTCCCGCGCGATAGGACTCGTACAGTTCCGCCGCCCTAGCCCGCGCGCCGTCGTCGCCGTTCCGTCCGGCCCGACGACGCGCGCGGGTGTACTGGCGTCGGGCCCGGACGCATGCTGTCCGCAATTCCCCGATTTCGCCCGACCACCAGTACACCGCCCGACGAGGAGACCGCGGCCCGGCCCGGGGCATCGCCGCGTCGCAAATGCGCGCGACGGCGCTCCCGAGCCGAGCCACGGCCTCCTCCAGGTCGGGCAGCCTGGTCTCCCGTCGAGGCCAGGTTTCGGCTAGAGCGGCTGCCACCAGGACGTCCTTGTCAAGGCGCCGAAGCGCCCATCTGCGTGGTGGTGGTGGGGCGCTACCCGCTCCCGGGCGGAGGTGTCGGTGCGGGGCCGCGGCGGCCTCGGGGGAGGTCAAGACCACGCGGATATACCGGTGGTCCGATAATGTCTCCTCCCCCACCACCACGTCCCACCCGGACACCATACGCGCGGCGCCGGGGGATCCAAACGTCAAATCCAATATGGACCCTCCCCCGCGCCGCACGCACGTCAGCTCCGACCCCCGGTTAATCAACCGGAGGTCGAAGCCCGCCGCCCAGTCGCCCAGAGCCTCGCCCCTCCGATTGGTCCTGGGGGACCCCCATGCCACAGACCAGGCATTGAAGTCCCCCAGGACCAGCACCGGCCGGGGCGCAATCCTTGTGAGGCACGCCCCCACCCCGGCCAAGTACTGCTCGAAGGCAGCAAGGCCGCAGTTGGGCGAAACGTAGCACCCCACCACGGCGACTCCCCCCCACTGGACGGCGACGAATCCCGCCCCGTTCTCCAGTAAGGAGAACGGAGGGGACCCGTCACCGCCCTGCCACACAGCCGCCACCAAGCCGCCCGCATCCCCCATCCAATGCGGATGGTCGGGGACGCGGTACGGCTCGGCGGCGACTGCCAGACCACCCCCCCACTCCGCCAGCGTCTGACACATCAGGTCCTGCGCTGCACGGCAGTGGTTGAGGTTGGCCTGCAGGAGGAGGCGGGGAGCCATTATTTGATGGCCTCCTCACCGCCTCCTGGTGGCACCTCCGTGAGGACGGCGGCGGGGCCGATGTCCACCTCCATCGCAGACACCAACGCCGTCGCCGCCTCCGACCTCTTCCTTGCGGCCGTCGCGTCGGTCGCGGCCAGGTCCGCGGGCGCCGCGGCGCTCGCAGCTGGGGCCGCTCTCACCGGCGCCGGGAGCGGCCCCGGCGCCCCCCTCCTCTGCCCTCGTCGGGATGGGGGGGTACATTGCTTCCCCCCCATTCGGTGCGCGGCGGGTCTCCCCATGTCCGCACACAGCGGGCACTTGGGGGCCGCCGCGCAGTGGCTCGCGCGGTGGCCTTCGGCACCGCAGCGGTAACAAGCACCGCTGCGGTCCACCGCGGAGGTGCACCGCTGCCTGACATGGCCCGTCTCCAGGCAGCGGTAGCACTGGAGTGGGCGTTGCACTGGAGTGGGCGATCGAATATCAGACTTGCGAAAATTTTGATCGTTTCTCAACCATCTCTTAACTCCAAACTCCGATATTTCGCGAACGGATTGACGAACTCGAGAAATTCCAGTTGCATCTGAAAGTAGAAACTCGCCCGATTACAATGGTGTGTGTACTTTTCCCCTAGGCCACTCCAGTTATTGGTTTCGAGTATCAGACCAGCGAAAATTTTGATGGTTTCTCAACCATTCCTTAACTTCAAACTCCCATATCTCGCGAACGGATTGACGAACTCGAGAAATTCCTGTTGCATCTGAAAGTAGAAACTAGCCCGATTACAATAGTGTGTGTACTTTTCCCCTAGGCCATTCCAGTTATTGGTTTCGAGTATCAGACCAGCGAAAATTTTGATGGTTTCTCAACCATTCCTTAACTCAAACTCCCATATCTCGCGAACGGATTGACGAACTCGAGAAATTCCTGTTGCATCTGAAAGTAGAAACTCGCCCGATTACAACGGTATGTGTATTTTTCCCCTAGCCCATTGTAGTTATTGGTTTCGAGTATCAGACTTGCAAAAATTTTGATGGTTTCTCAACCATTCCTTAACTTCAAACTCCCATTTCTCGCGAACGGATTGACGAACTCGAGAAATTCCTGTTGCATCTGAAAGTAGAAACTCGCCCGATTACAATGGTATGTGTACTTTTCTCCTAGGCCATTCTAGTTATTGGTTTCGAGTATCAGACCAGCGAAAATTTTGATGGTTTCTCAACCATTCCTTAACTTCAAACTCCCATATCTCGCGAACGGATTGACGAACACGTGAAATTCCTGTTGCATCTGAAAGTAGAAACTCGCCCGATTACAACGGTATGTGCATTTTTGCCCTAGGCCATGGTAGTTATTGGTTTCGAGTATCAGACTTGCGAAAATTTCGATGGTTTCTCAACCATTCCTTAACTTCAAACTCCCATATCTCGCGAACGGATTGACGAACACGTGCAATTCCTGTTGCATCTGAAAGTAGAAACTCGCCCGATTACAACGGTATGTGCGTTTTTGCCCTAGGCCTTTGTAGTTATTGGTTTCGAGTATAAGACCAGCGAAAATTTTGATGGTTTCTCAACCATTCCTTAAATTCAAACTCCCATATCTCGCGAACGGATTGACGAACTCGAGAAATTCCTGTTGTATCTGAAAGTAGAAACTCGCCCGATTACAATGGTATGTGTAGGTTTCCCCAAGGCCATTCCTGTTATTGGTTTCGAGTATCAGACCAGCGAATATTTTGATGGTTCCTCAACCATTTCTTAACTTCAAACTCCCATATCTCGCGAACGGATTGATGATCTCGAGAAATTCCTGTTGCATCTGAAAGTAGAAACTCGCCCGATTACAATGGTATGTGTACGTTTCCCTAAGGCCATTCCAGTTATTGGTTTCGAGTATCAGACCAGCGAAAATTTTGATGGTTTCTCAACCATTCCTTAACTTCAAACTCCCATATCTCGCGAACGGATTGACGAACTCGAGAAATTCCTGTTGCATCTGAAAGTAGAAACTCGCCCGATTACAACAGTATGTGTATTTTTCCCCTAGGCCATTGTAGTTTTTGGTTTCGAGTATCAGACTTGCAAAAATTTTGATGGTTTCTCAACCATTCCTTAACTTCAAACTCCCATTTCTCGCGAACGGATTGACGAACTCGAGAAATTCCTGTTGCATCTGAAAGTAGAAACTCGCTCGATTACAATGGTATTTGTACTTTTCCCCTAGGCCATTCCAGTTATTGGTTTCGAGTATCAGACCAGCGAAAATTTTGATGGTTTCTCAACCATTCCTTAACTTCAAACTCCCATATCTCGCGAACGGATTGACGAACACGTGAAATTCCTGTTGCATCTGAAAGTAGAAACTCTCCCGATTACAATGGTATGTGTACGTTTCCCTAAGGCCATTCCAGTTATTGGTTTCGAGTATCAGACCAGCGAAAATTTTGATGGTTTCTCAACCATTCCTTAACTTCAAACTCCCATATCTCGCGAACGGATTGACGAACTCGAGAAATTCCTGTTGCATCTGAAAGTAGAAACTCGCCCGATTACAACGGTATGTGTATTTTTCCCCTAGGCCATTGTAGTTATTGGTTTCGAGTATCAGACTTGCAAAAATTTTGATGGTTTCTCAACCATTCCTTAACTTCAAACTCCCAATTCTCGCGAACGGATTGACGAACTCGAGAAATTCCAGTTGCATCTGAAAGTAGAAACTCGCCCGATTACAATGGTGTGTGTACTTTTCCCCTAGGCCACTCCAGTTATTGGTTTCGAGTATCAGACCAGCGAAAATTTTGATGGTTTCTCAACCATTCATTAAATTCAAACTCCCATATCTCGCGAACGGATTGATGATCTCGAGAAATTCCTGTTGCATCTGAATGTAGAAACTCGCCCGATTACAATGGTATTTGTACTTTTCCCCTAGGCCATTCCAGTTATTGGTTTCGAGTATCAGACCAGCGAAAATTTTGATGGTTTCTCAACCATCCCTTAACTTCAAACTTCCATATCTCGCGAACGGATTGATGAACTCGAGAAATTCCTGTTGCATCTGAAAGTAGAAACTAGCCCGATTACAATGGTGTGTGTACTTTTTCCCTAGGCCATTCCAGTTGTTGGTTTCGAGTATCAGACCAGCGAAAATTTTGATGGTTTCTCAACCATTCCTTAAATTCAAACTCCCATATCTCGCGAACGGATTGACGAACTCGAGAAATTCCTGTTGCATCTGAAAGCAGAAACTCGCCCGATTGCAGCGGTATGTGCATTTTTCCCCTAGGCTATTCAAGTTATTGGTTTCGAGTATCAGACCAGCGAAAATTTTGATGGTTTCTCAACCATTCCTTATCTTCAAACTGCCATATCTCGCGAACGGATTGACGAACTCGAGAAATTCCTGTTGCATCTGAAAGTAGAAACTCGCCCGATTACAACGGTATGTGTATTTTTCCCCTAGGCCATTGTAGTTATAGGTTTCGAGTATCAGACTTGCGAAAATTTTGATGGTTTCTCAACCATTCCTTAACTTCAAACTCCCATTTCTCGCGAACGGATTGACGAACTCGAGAAATTCTTGTTGCATCTGAAAGTAGAAACTCGCCCGATTACAATGGTATGTGTACTTTTCCCCGAGGCCATTCCAGTTATTGGTTTCGAGTATCAGACCAGCGAAAATTTTGATGGTTTCTCAACCATCCCTTAACTTCAAACTTCCATATCTCGCGAACGGATTGATGAACTCGAGAAATTCCTGTTGCATCTGAAAGTAGAAACTCGCCCGATTACAATGGTATGTGTACTTTTCCCCGAGGCCATTCCAGTTACTGGTTTCGAGTATCAGACTTGCGATAATTTTGATGGTTTCTCAACCATTCCTTAACTTCAAACTCCCATATCTCGGGAACGGATTGACGAACTCGAGAAATTCCTGTTGCATCTGAAAGTAGAAACTCGCCCGATTACAATGGTGTGTGTACTTTTCCCCTAGGCCATTCCTGTTGTTGGTTTCGAGTATCAGACCAGCGAAAATTTTGATTGTTTCTCAACCATTCCTTAACATCAAACTCCCATATCTCGCGAACGGATTGACGAACTCGAGAAATTCCTGTTGCATCTGAAAGTGGACGCTCTCCCGATTACAAAGGTATTTGTATTTTTCCCGTAGGCCTTTGTAGTTATTGGTTTCGAGTATCAGACTTGCGAAAATTTGGATGATTTCTCAACCATTCCTTAAATTCAAACTCCCATATCTCGCGAACGGGTTGACGAACTCGAGAAATTCCTGTTGCATCTGAAAGTAGAAACTCGCCCGATTACAACGGTATGTGTATTTTTCCCCTAGCCCATTGTAGTTATTGGTTTCGAGTATCAGACTTGCAAAAATTTTGATGGTTTCTCAACCATTCCTTAACTTCAAACTCCCATTTCTCGCGAACGGATTGACGAACTCGAGAAATTCCTGTTGCATCTGAAAGTAGAAACTCGCCCGATTACAATGGTATTTGTACTTTTCCCCTAGGCCATTCCAGTTATTGGTTTCGAGTATCAGACCAGCGAAAATTTTGATGGTTTCTCAACCATTCATTAAATTCAAACTCCCATATCTCGCGAACGGATTGATGATCTCGAGAAATTCCTGTTGCATCTGAAAGTAGAAACTCGCCCGATTACAATGGTATGTGTACGTTTCCCTAAGGCCATTCCAGTTATTGGTTTCGAGTATCAGACCAGCGAAAATTTTGATGGTTTCTCAACCATTGCTTAACTTCAAACTCCCATATGTCGCGAACGGATTGACGAACTCGAGAAATTCCTGTTGCATCTGAAAGTAGAAACTCGCCCGATTACAACGGTATGTGTATTTTTCCCCTAGGCCATTGTAGTTATTGGTTTCGAGTATCAGACTTGCAAAAATTTTGATGGTTTCTCAACCATTCCTTAACTTCAAACTCCCATTTCTCGCGAACGGATTGACGAACTCGAGAAATTCCTGTTGCATCTGAAAGTAGAAACTCGCCCGATTTCAATGGTATTTGTACTTTTCCCCTAGGCCATTCCAGTTATTGGTTTCGAGTATCAGACCAGCGAAAATTTTGATGGTTTCTCAACCATTCCTTAACTTCAAACTCCCATATCTCGCGAACGGATTGACGAACACGTGAAATTCCTGTTGCATCTGAAAGTAGAAACTAGCCCGATTACAATGGTGTGTGTACTTTTTCCCTAGGCCATTCCAGTTGTTGGTTTCGAGTATCAGACTTGCGATAATTTTGATGGTTTCTCAACCATTCCTTATCTTCACACTCCCATATCTCGAGAACGGATTGACAAACTCGAGAAATTCCTGTTGCATCTGAAAGTAGAAACTCGCCCGATTACAATGGTATGTGTACTTTTCCCCTAGGCCATTCCAGTTATTGGTTTCGAGTATCAGACCAGCGAAAATTTTGATGGTTTCTCAACCATTCCTTAACTTCAAACTCCCACATCTCGCGAACGGATTGACGAACACGTGAAATTCCTGTTGCATCTGAAAGTAGAAACTCGCCCGATTACAACGGTATGTGCATTTTTGCCCTAGGCCTTTGTAGTTATTGGTTTCGAGTATCACACTTGCGAAAATTTTGAGGGTTTCTCAACCGTTCCTTAACTTCAAACTCCCATATCTCGCGAACGGATTGACGAACTCGAGAAATTCCTGTTGCATCTGAAATTAGAGATTCGCCGATTAGAATGGTGTGTGTACTTTTCCCCGAGGCCATTCCAGTTATTCGTTTCTAGCATCAGAATTGCGAAAATTTTGATGGTTTCTCAACCATTCCTTAACTTCAAACTCCCATATCTCGCGAACGGATTGACGAACTCGAGAAATTCCTGTTGCATCTGAAAGCAGATACTCGCCCGATTACAACGGTATGTGTATTTTTCCCATATGCCTTTGTCGTTATTGGTTTCGAGTATCAGACTTGCGAAAATTTTGATGGTTTCTCAAGCATTCCTTAACTTCAAACTCCCATATCTCGCGAACGGATTGACGAACTCGAGAAATTTCTGTTGCATCTGAAAGTAGAAACTCGCCCGATTACAATGGTGTGTGTACTTTTCCCCTAGGCTATTCCAGTTATTGGTTTCCAGTATCAGACCAGCGAAAATTTTGATGGTTCCTCAACCATTCCTTAACTTCACACTTCCATATCTCGCGAACGGATTGACGAACGCGAGAAATTCCTGTTGCACGTGAAAGTAGAAACTCGCCCGATTACAACGGTATGTGTATTTTTCCCCTAGGCCTTTGTAGTTATTGGTTTCGAGTATCAGACTTTCGAAAATTTTGATGGTTTCTCAAGCATTCCTTAACTTCAAAATCCCATATCTCGCGAAAGGATTGCCGAACTCCAGAAATTTCTGTTGCATCTGAAAGCAGACACTCGCCCGATTACAACGATATGTGTATTTTTGCCGTAGATCATAGTAGTTTTTGTTTTCTAGCATCAGAATTACGAAAATTTTGATGGTTTCTCAACCATTCCTTAACTTCAGACTCCCATATCTCGCGAACGGAATGACGAACTCGAGAAATTCCTGTTGCATCTGAAAGCAGATACTCGCCCGATTACAACGGTATGTGTATTTTTCCCATATGCCTTTGTCGTTATTGGTTTCGAGTATCAGACTTGCGAAAATTTTGATGGTTTCTCAACCATTCCTTAACTTCAAACTCCCATGTCTCGCGAACGGAATGGCGCACTCGAGAAATTCCTGTTGCATCTGAAAGTGGAAACTCGCCCGATTACAAAGGTATGTGCATTTTTCCCCTAGGCCTTTGTAGTTATTGGTTTCGAGTATCAGACTTGCGAAAATTTGGATGTTTTCTCAAGCATTCCTTAACTTCAAACTCCCATATCTCGAGAACGGATTGACGAACTCGAGAAATTCCTGTTGCATCTGAAAGTGGACGCTCTCCCGATTACAAAGGTATGTGTATTTTTCCCGTAGGCCTTTGTAGTTATTGGTTTCGAGTATCAGACTTGCGAAAATTTGGATGGTTTCTCAACCATTCCTTAAATTCAAACTGCCATATCTCGCGAACGGGTTGACGAACTCGAGAAATTCCTGTTGCATCTGAAAGTAGAAACTCGCCCGATTACAAGGGTATGTGTATTTTTCCCCTAGCCCATTGTAGTTATTGGTTTCGAGTATCAGACTTGCAAAAATTTTGATGGTTTCTCAACCATTCCTTAACTTCAAACTCCCATTTCTCGCGAACGGATTGACGATCTCGAGAAGTTCCTGTTGCATCTGAAAGTAGAAACTCGCCCGATTACAATGGTATGTGTACTTTTCCCCTAGGCCATTCCAGTTATTGGTTTCGAGTATCAGACCAGCGAAAATTTTGATGGTTTCTCGACCATTCCTTAACTTCAAACTCCCATATCTCGCGAACGGATTGACGAACAATTGAAATTCCTGTTGCATCTGAAAGTAGAAACTCGCCCGATTACAACGGTATGTGCATTTTTCCCCTAGGCCTTTGTAGTTATTGGTTTCGAGTATCAGACTTGCGAAAATTGTGAGGGTTTCTCAACCATTCCTTAACTTCAAACTCCCATATCTCGCGAACGGATTGACGAACTCGAGAAATTCCTGTTGCATCTGAAAGCAGATACTCGCCCGATTACAACGGTATGTGTATTTTTCCCATATGCCTTTGTCGTTATTGGTTTCGAGTATCAGACTTGCGAAAATTTTGATGGTTTCTCAACCATTCCTTAACTTCAGACTCCCATATCTCGCGAACGGAATGACGAACTCGAGAAATTCCTGTTGCATCTGAAAGCAGATACTCGCCCGATTACAACGGTATGTGTATTTTTCCCATATGCCTTTGTCGTTATTGGTTTCGAGTATCAGACTTGCGAAAATTTTGATGGTTTCTCAACCATTCCTTAACTTCAAACTCCCATGTCTCGCGAACGGAATGGCTCACTCGAGAAATTCCTGTTGCATCTGAAAGTGGAAACTCGCCCGATTACAAAGGTATGTGCATTTTTCCCCTAGGCCTTTGTAGTTATTGGTTTCGAGTATCAGACTTGCGAAAATTTGGATGTTTTCTCAAGCATTCCTTAACTTCAAACTCCCATATCTCGAGAACGGATTGACGAACTCGAGAAATTCCTGTTGCATCTGAAAGCAGAAACTCGCCCGATTACAACGGTATGTGCATTTTTGCCCTAGGCCTTTGTAGTTATTGGTTTCGAGTATCAGACTTGCGAAAATTTTGATGGTTTCTCAACCATTCCTTAACTTCAAACTCCCATATCTCGCGAACGGATTGACGAACACGTGAAATTCCTGTTGCATCTGAAAGTAGAAACTCGCCCGATTACAACGGTATGTGCATTTTTGCCCTAGGCCTTTGTAGTTATTGGTTTCGAGTATCAGACTTGCGAAAATTTTGAGGGTTTCTCAACCATTCCTTAACTTCAAACTCCCATATCTCGCGAACGGATTGACGAACTCGAGAAATTCCTGTTGCATCTGAAATTAGAGATTCGCCGATTAGAATGGTGTGTGTACTTTTCCCCTAGGCCATTCCAGTTATTCGTTTCTAGCATCAGAATTGCGAAAATTTTGATGGTTTCTCAACCATTCCTTAACTTCAAACTCCCATATCTCGCGAACGGATTGACGAACTCGAGAAATTCCTGTTGCATCTGAAAGCAGATACTCGCCCGATTACAACGGTATGTGTATTTTTCCCATATGCCTTTGTCGTTATTGGTTTCGAGTATCAGACTTGCGAAAATTTTGATGGTTTCTCAACCATTCCTTAACTTCAGACTCCCATATCTCGCGAACGGAATGACGAACTCGAGAAATTCCTGTTGCATCTGAAAGCAGATACTCGCCCGATTACAACGGTATGTGTATTTTTCCCATATGCCTTTGTCGTTATTGGTTTCGAGTATCAGACTTGCGAAAATTTTGATGGTTTCTCAACCATTCCTTAACTTCAAACTCCCATGTCTCGCGAACGGAATGGCGCACTCGAGAAATTCCTGTTGCATCTGAAAGTGGAAATTCGCCCGATTACAAAGGTATGTGCATTTTTCCCCTAGGCCTTTGTAGTTATTGGTTTCGAGTATCAGACTTGCGAAAATTTGGATGTTTTCTCAAGCATTCCTTAACTTCAAACTCCCATATCTCGAGAACGGATTGACGAACTCGAGAAATTCCTGTTGCATCTGAAAGCAGAAACTCGCCCGATTACAACGGTATGTGTATTTTACCCTAGGCCATTGTAGTTATTGGTTTCTAGCGCCAGAATTGCTAAAATTTTGATGGTTTCTCAACCATTCCTTAACTTCAGACTCCCATATCTCGCGAACGGAATGACGAACTCGAGAAATTCCTGTTGCATCTGAAAGCAGATACTCGCCCGATTACAACGGTATGTGTATTTTTCCCATATGCCTTTGTCGTTATTGGTTTCGAGTATCAGACTTGCGAAAATTTTGATGGTTTCTCAACCATTCCTTAACTTCAAACTCCCATGTCTCGCGAACGGAATGGCGCACTCGAGAAATACCTGTTGCATCTGAAAGTGGAAACTCGCCCGATTACAAAGGTATGTGCATTTTTCCCCTAGGCCTTTGTAGTTATTGGTTTCGAGTATCAGACTTGCGAAAATTTGGATGTTTTCTCAAGCATTCCTTAACTTCAAACTCCCATATCTCGAGAAGGGATTGACGAACTCGAGAAATTCCTGTTGCATCTGAAAGCAGAAACTCGCCCGATTACAACGGTATGTGTATTTTCCCTAGGCCATATGTAGTTATTGGTTTCTAGCGCCAGAATTGCTAAAATTTTGATGGTTTCTCAACCATTCCTTAACTTCAGACTCCCATATCTCGCGAACGGAATGACGAACTCGAGAAATCCCTGTTGCACCTGGAAGCAGAAAATCGCCCGATTACAATGGTGTGTGTACTTTTCCCCTAGGTCATTCCAGTTATTGGTTTCGAGTATCAGACTTGCGAAAATTTTGATGGTTGCTCAACCATTCCTTAAATTCAAACTCCCATATCTCACGAACGGATTGACGAACTCGAGAAATTCCTGTTGCATCTGAAAGTGGAAACTCGCCCGATTACAAAGGTGTATGCATTTTTCCCCTAGGCCTTTGTAGTTATTGGTTTCGTGTATCAGACTTGCGAAAATTTTGATGGTTTCTCAAGCATTCCTTAACTTCAAACTCCCATATCTCGCGAACGGATTGACGAACTCGAGAAATTCCTGTTGCATCTGAAAGCAGAAACTCGCCCGATTACAAAGATATGTGTGTTTTTCCCCTAGGCCTTTGTAGTTATTGGTTTCGAGTATCCGACTTGCGAAAATTTTGATAGTTCCTCAACCATTCCTTAAATTCAAACTTCCATGCCTCGCGAACGGATTGACGAACTCGAGAAATCCCTGTTGCACCTGGAAGCAGAAAATCGCCCGATTACAATGGTGTGTGTACTTTTCCCCTAGGTCATTCCAGTTATTGGTTTCGAGTATCAGACTTGCGAAAATTTTGATGGTTGCTCAACCATTCCTTAAATTCAAACTCCCATATCTCGCGAACGGGTTGACGAACTCGAGAAATTCCTGTTGCTTCTGAAAGTAGAAACACGCCCGATTACAACGGTGTGTGTACTTTTCCCCTAGGCCTTTGTAGTTATTGGTTAAGATTATCAACTTGCGAAAATTTTGATTGTTCCTCAACCATTTCTTAACTTCAAACTCCCATATATCGCGAACGGATTGACGAACTCGAGAAATTCCTGTTGTATCTGAAAGTACAAACTAGTCCGATTACAATGCTGTGTGTACTTTTCCCCTAGGCAACTCCAGTTATTGTTATCGAATATCAGACTTGCGAAAATTTTGATCGTTTCTCAACCATTCCTTAACATCAAACTCCCATTTCTCGCAAACGGATTGACGAACTCGAGAAATTCCTGTTGCACCTGAAAGTAGAAACTCGCCCGATTACAAAGATATGTGTGTTTTTCACCTAGGCCTATGTAGTTATTTGTTTCGAGTATCCGACTTGCGAAAATTTTGATAGTTCCTCAACCATTCCTTAAACTCAAACTTCCATGCCTCGCGAACGGATTGACGAACTCGAGAAATCCCTGTTGCACCTGGAAGCAGAAAATCGCCCGATTACAATGGTGTGTGTACTTTTCCCCTAGGTCATTCCAGTTATTGGTTTCGAGTATCAGACTTGCGAAAATTTTGATGGTTGCTCAACCATTCCTTAAATTCAAACTCCCATATCTCGCGAACGGGTTGACGAACTCGAGAAATTCCTGTTGCTTCTGAAAGTAGAAACACGCCCGATTACAACGGTGTGTGTACTTTTCCCCTAGGCCTTTGTAGTTATTGGTTAAGATTATCAACTTGCGAAAATTTTGATTGTTCCTCAACCATTTCTTAACTTCAAACTCCCATATATCGCGAACGGATTGACGAACTCGAGAAATTCCTGTTGTATCTGAAAGTACAAACTAGTCCGATTACAATGCTGTGTGTACTTTTCCCCTAGGCAACTCCAGTTATTGTTATCGAATATCAGACTTGCGAAAATTTTGATCGTTTCTCAACCATTCCTTAACATCAAACTCCCATTTCTCGCAAACGGATTGACGAACTCGAGAAATTCCTGTTGCACCTGAAAGTAGAAACTCGCCCGATTACAAAGATATGTGTGTTTTTCACCTAGGCCTATGTAGTTATTTGTTTCGAGTATCCGACTTGCGAAAATTTTGATAGTTCCTCAACCATTCCTTAAATTCAAACTTCCATGCCTCGCGAACGGATTGACGAACTCGAGAAATCCCTGTTGCACCTGGAAGCAGAAAATCGCCCGATTACAATGGTGTGTGTACTTTTCCCCTAGGTCATTCCAGTTATTGGTTTCGAGTATCAGACTTGCGAAAATTTTGATGGTTGCTCAACCATTCCTTAAATTCAAACTCCCATATCTCGCGAACGGGTTGACGAACTCGAGAAATTCCTGTTGCTTCTGAAAGTAGAAACACGCCCGATTACAACGGTGTGTGTACTTTTCCCCTAGGCCTTTGTAGTTATTGGTTAAGATTATCAACTTGCGAAAATTTTGATGGTTCCTCAACCATTTCTTAACTTCAAACTCCCATATATCGCGAACGGATTGACAAACTCGAGAAATTGCTGTTGTATCTGAAAGTACAAACTAGTCCGATTACAATGCTGTGTGTACTTTTCCCCTTGGCAACTCCAGTTATTGTTATCGAATATCAGACTTGCGAAAATTTTGATCGTTTCTCAACCATTCCTTAACATCAAACTCCCATTTCTCGCAAACGGATTGACGAACTCGAGAAATTCCTGTTGCATCTGAAAGTAGAAACTCGCCCGATTACAAAGATATGTGTGTTTTTCACCTAGGCCTATGTAGTTATTGGTTTCGAGTATCCGACTTGCGAAAATTTTGATAGTTCCTCAACCATTCCTTAAATTCAAACTTCCATGCCTCGCGAACGGATTGACGAACTCGAGAAATCCCTGTTGCACCTGGAAGCAGAAAATCGCCCGATTACAATGGTGTGTGTACTTTTCCCCTAGGTCATTCCAGTTATTGGTTTCGAGTATCAGACTTGCGAAAATTTTGATGGTTGCTCAACCATTCCTTAAATTCAAACTCCCATATCTCGCGAACGGGTTGACGAACTCGAGAAATTCCTGTTGCATCTGAAAGTAGAAACACGCCCGATTACAACGGTGTGTGTACTTTTCCCCTAGGCCTTTGTAGTTATTGGTTAAGATTATCAACTTGCGAAAATTTTGATGGTTCCTCAACCATTTCTTAACTTCAAACTCCCATATATCGCGAACGGATTGACAAACTCGAGAAATTCCTGTTGTATCTGAAAGTACAAACTAGCCCGATTACAATGCTGTGTGTACTTTTCCCCTAGGCAACTCCAGTTATTGTTATCGAATATCAGACTTGCGAAAATTTTGATCGTTTCTCAACCATTCCTTAACATCAAACTCCCATATCTCGCGAACGGATTGACGAACTCGAGAAATTCCTGTTGCATCTGAAAGTGGAAGCTCTCCCGATTACAAAGGTATGTGTATTTTTCCCGTAGGCCTTTGTAGTTATTGGTTTCGAGTATCCGACTTGCGAAAATTTTGATAGTTCCTCAACCATTCCTTAAATTCAAACTTCCATGCCTCGCGAACGGATTGACGAACTCGAGAAATCCCTGTTGCACCTGGAAGCAGAAAATCGCCCGATTACAATGGTGTGTGTACTTTTCCCCTAGGTCATTCCAGTTATTGGTTTCGAGTATCAGACTTGCGAAAATTTTGATGGTTGCTCAACCATTCCTTAAATTCAAACTCCCATATCTCGCGAACGGGTTGACGAACTCGAGAAATTCCTGTTGCATCTGAAAGTAGAAACACGCCCGATTACAACGGTGTGTGTACTTTTCCCCTAGGCCTTTGTAGTTATTGGTTAAGATTATCAACTTGCGAAAATTTTGATGGTTCCTCAACCATTTCTTAACTTCAAACTCCCATATATCGCGAACGGATTGACAAACTCGAGAAATTCCTGTTGTATCTGAAAGTACAAACTAGCCCGATTACAATGCTGTGTGTACTTTTCCCCTAGGCAACTCCAGTTATTGTTATCGAATATCAGACTTGCGAAAATTTTGATGGTTGCTCAACCATTCCTTAAATTCAAACTCCCATATCTCGCGAACGGGTTGACGAACTCGAGAAATTCCTGTTGCATCTGTAAGTAGAAACACGCCCGATTACAATGGTGTGTGTACTTTTCCCCTAGGCCTTTGTAGTTATTGGTTTCGATTATCAGACTTGCGAAAATTTTGATGGTTCCTCAACCATTCCTTAACTTCAAACTCCCATATCTCGCGAACGGATTGACGAACTCGAGTAATTCCTGTTGCTTCTGAAAGTAGAAACTCGCCCGATTACAAAGGTATGTGTGTTTTTGCCCTAGGCCATAGTAGTTATTGGTTTCGAGTATCAGACTTCCGAAAATTGTGATGGTTACTCAACCATTCAATAACTTCAAACTCCCATATCTCGCGAACGGATAGACGAACTCGAGATATTCCTGTTGCATCTGAAAGCAGAAACTCGCCCGATTACAACGGTATGTGCATTTTTGCCCTAGGCCATAGTAGTTATTGGTTTCTAGTATCATACTTACGAATATTTTGATGGTTCCTCAACCATTTCTTAACTTCAAACTCCCATATATCGCGAACGGATTGACGAACTCGAGAAATTTCTGTTGCATCTGAAAGTGGAAACTCGCCCGATTACAACGGTGTGTGTACTTTTCCCCTAGGCCATTCCTGTTGTTGGTTTCGAGTATCAGAACAGCGAAAATTTTGATGGTTTCTCAACCATTCCTTAACATCAAACTCCCATATCTCGCGAACGGATTGACGAACTCGAGAAATTCCTGTTGCATCTGAAAGTAGAAACTCGCCCGATTACAATGGTATGTGTACTTTTCCCCTAGGCCATTCCAGTTATTGGTTTCGAGTATCAGACCAGCGAAAATTTTGATGGTTTCTCAACCATTCCTTAACTTCAAACTCCCATATCTCGCGAACGGATTGACGAACACGTGAAATTCCTGTTGCATCTGAAAGTAGAAACTCGCCCGATTACAACGGTATGTGCATTTTTGCCCTAGGCCATGGTAGTTATTGATTTCGAGTATCAGACTTGCGAAAATTTCGATGGTTTCTCAACCATTCCTTAACTTCAAACTCCCATATCTCGCGAACGGATTGACGAACTCGCGAAATTCCTGTTGCATCTAAAAGTAGAAACTAGCCCGTGTACAATGGTGTGTGTACTTTTCCCTTAGGCCATTCCAGTTATTGGTTTCGAGTATCAGACTTGCGAAAATTTTGATGGTTCCTCAACCATTTCTTAACTTCAAACTCCCATATATCGCGAACGGATTGACGAATTCGAGAAATTCCTGTTGTATCTGAAAGTACAAACTAGCCCGATTACAATACTGTGTGTACATTTCCCCTAGGCCACTCCAGTTATTGTTATCGAATATCAGACTTGCGAAAATTTTGATCGCTTCTCAACCATCTCTTAACTCCAAACTCCGATATTTCGCGAACGGATTGACGAACTCGAGAAATTCCTGTTGCATCTGAAAGTAGAAACTCGCCCGATTACAATGGTGTGTGTACTTTTCCCCTAGGCCATTCCAGTTAATGGTTTCGAGTATCAGACCAGCGAAAATTTTGATGGTTTCTCAACCATTCATTAAATTCAAACTCCCATATCTCGCGAACGGAATGATGAACTCGAGAAATTCCTGTTGCTTCTGCAAGTAGAAACTCGCCCGATTACAATGGTATGTGTACGTTTCCCCAAGGCCATTCCAGTTATTGGTTTCGAGTATCAGACCAGCGAATATTTTGATGGTTCCTCAACCATTTCTTGACTTCAAACTCCCATATATCGCGAACGGATTGACGAATTCGAGAAATTCCCGTTGTATCTGAAAGTACAAACTAGCCCGATTACAATGCTGTGTGTACTTTTCCCCTAGGCCACTCCAGTTATTGTCATCGAATATCAGACTTGCGAAAATTTTGATCGTTTCTCAACCATCTCTTAACTCCAAACTCCGATATTTCGCGAACGGATTGACGAACTCGAGAAATTCCTGTTGCATCTGAAAGTAGAAACTCGCCCGATTACAATGGTGTGTGTACTTTTCCCCTAGGCCATTCCAGTTATTGGTTTCGAGTATCAGACCAGCGAAAATTTTGATGGTTGCTCAACCATTCCTTAAATTCAAACCCCCATATCTCGCGAACGGGTTGACGAACCCGAGAAATTCCTGTTGCATCTGAAAGTAGAAACACGCCCGAATACAGTGGTTTGTGTACTTTTCCCCTAGGCCTTTGTAGTTATTGGTTTCGATTATCAGACTTGCGAAAATTTTGATGGTTTCTCAACCATTCCTTAACTTCACACTTCCATATCTCGCGAACGGATTGACGAACTCGAGAAATTCCTGTTGCATGTGAAAGTAGAAACTCGCTCGATTACAACGATATGTGTATTTTTCCCGTAGGCCTTTGTAGTTATTGGTTTCGAGTATCAGACTTGCGAAAATTTGAATGGTTTCTCAACCATTCCTTAAATTCAAACTCCCATATCTCGCGAACGGATTGATGAACTCGAGAAATTGCTGTTGCATCTGCAAGTAGAAACTCGCCCGATTACAATGGTATGTGTACGTTTCCCCAAAGCCATTCCAGTTATTGGTTTCGATTATCACACCAGCGAATATTTTGATGGTTCCTCAACCATTTCTTAACTTCAAACTCCCATATATTGCGAACGGATTGACGAATTCGAGAAATTCCTGTTGTATCTGAAAGTACAAACTAGCCCGATTACAATGCTGTGTGTACTTTTCCCCTAGGCCACTCCAGTTATTGTTATCGAATATCAGACTTGCGAAAATTTTGATGGTTGCTCAACCATTCCTTAACTTCAAACTCCCATATCTCGCGAACGGATTGACGAACTCGAGAAATTCCTGTTGCATCTGAAAGTGGAAGCTCTCCCGATTACAAAGGTATGTGTATTTTTCCCGTAGGCCTTTGTAGTTATTGGTTTCGAGTATCCGACTTGCGAAAATTTTGATAGTTCCTCAACCATTCCTTAAATTCAAACTTCCATGCCTCGCGAACGGATTGACGAACTCGAGAAATCCCTGTTGCACCTGGAAGCAGAAAATCGCCCGATTACAATGGTGTGTGTACTTTTCCCCTAGGTCATTCCAGTTATTGGTTTCGAGTATCAGACTTGCGAAAATTTTGATGGTTGCTCAACCATTCCTTAAATTCAAACTCCCATATCTCGCGAACGGGTTGACGAACTCGAGAAATTCCTGTTGCATCTGAAAGTAGAAACACGCCCGATTACAACGGTGTGTGTACTTTTCCCCTAGGCCTTTGTAGTTATTGGTTAAGATTATCAACTTGCGAAAATTTTGATGGTTCCTCAACCATTTCTTAACTTCAAACTCCCATATATCGCGAACGGATTGACAAACTCGAGAAATTCCTGTTGTATCTGAAAGTACAAACTAGCCCGATTACAATGCTGTGTGTACTTTTCCCCTAGGCAACTCCAGTTATTGTTATCGAATATCAGACTTGCGAAAATTTTGATGGTTGCTCAACCATTCCTTAAATTCAAACTCCCATATCTCGCGAACGGGTTGACGAACTCGAGAAATTCCTGTTGCATCTGTAAGTAGAAACACGCCCGATTACAATGGTGTGTGTACTTTTCCCCTAGGCCTTTGTAGTTATTGGTTTCGATTATCAGACTTGCGAAAATTTTGATGGTTCCTCAACCATTCCTTAACTTCAAACTCCCATATCTCGCGAACGGATTGACGAACTCGAGTAATTCCTGTTGCTTCTGAAAGTAGAAACTCGCCCGATTACAAAGGTATGTGTGTTTTTGCCCTAGGCCATAGTAGTTATTGGTTTCGAGTATCAGACTTCCGAAAATTGTGATGGTTACTCAACCATTCAATAACTTCAAACTCCCATATCTCGCGAACGGATAGACGAACTCGAGATATTCCTGTTGCATCTGAAAGCAGAAACTCGCCCGATTACAACGGTATGTGCATTTTTGCCCTAGGCCATAGTAGTTATTGGTTTCTAGTATCATACTTACGAATATTTTGATGGTTCCTCAACCATTTCTTAACTTCAAACTCCCATATATCGCGAACGGATTGACGAACTCGAGAAATTTCTGTTGCATCTGAAAGTGGAAACTCGCCCGATTACAACGGTGTGTGTACTTTTCCCCTAGGCCATTCCTGTTGTTGGTTTCGAGTATCAGAACAGCGAAAATTTTGATGGTTTCTCAACCATTCCTTAACATCAAACTCCCATATCTCGCGAACGGATTGACGAACTCGAGAAATTCCTGTTGCATCTGAAAGTAGAAACTCGCCCGATTACAATGGTATGTGTACTTTTCCCCTAGGCCATTCCAGTTATTGGTTTCGAGTATCAGACCAGCGAAAATTTTGATGGTTTCTCAACCATTCCTTAACTTCAAACTCCCATATCTCGCGAACGGATTGACGAACACGTGAAATTCCTGTTGCATCTGAAAGTAGAAACTCGCCCGATTACAACGGTATGTGCATTTTTGCCCTAGGCCATGGTAGTTATTGATTTCGAGTATCAGACTTGCGAAAATTTCGATGGTTTCTCAACCATTCCTTAACTTCAAACTCCCATATCTCGCGAACGGATTGACGAACTCGCGAAATTCCTGTTGCATCTAAAAGTAGAAACTAGCCCGTGTACAATGGTGTGTGTACTTTTCCCTTAGGCCATTCCAGTTATTGGTTTCGAGTATCAGACTTGCGAAAATTTTGATGGTTCCTCAACCATTTCTTAACTTCAAACTCCCATATATCGCGAACGGATTGACGAATTCGAGAAATTCCTGTTGTATCTGAAAGTACAAACTAGCCCGATTACAATACTGTGTGTACATTTCCCCTAGGCCACTCCAGTTATTGTTATCGAATATCAGACTTGCGAAAATTTTGATCGCTTCTCAACCATCTCTTAACTCCAAACTCCGATATTTCGCGAACGGATTGACGAACTCGAGAAATTCCTGTTGCATCTGAAAGTAGAAACTCGCCCGATTACAATGGTGTGTGTACTTTTCCCCTAGGCCATTCCAGTTAATGGTTTCGAGTATCAGACCAGCGAAAATTTTGATGGTTTCTCAACCATTCATTAAATTCAAACTCCCATATCTCGCGAACGGAATGATGAACTCGAGAAATTCCTGTTGCTTCTGCAAGTAGAAACTCGCCCGATTACAATGGTATGTGTACGTTTCCCCAAGGCCATTCCAGTTATTGGTTTCGAGTATCAGACCAGCGAATATTTTGATGGTTCCTCAACCATTTCTTGACTTCAAACTCCCATATATCGCGAACGGATTGACGAATTCGAGAAATTCCCGTTGTATCTGAAAGTACAAACTAGCCCGATTACAATGCTGTGTGTACTTTTCCCCTAGGCCACTCCAGTTATTGTCATCGAATATCAGACTTGCGAAAATTTTGATCGTTTCTCAACCATCTCTTAACTCCAAACTCCGATATTTCGCGAACGGATTGACGAACTCGAGAAATTCCTGTTGCATCTGAAAGTAGAAACTCGCCCGATTACAATGGTGTGTGTACTTTTCCCCTAGGCCATTCCAGTTATTGGTTTCGAGTATCAGACCAGCGAAAATTTTGATGGTTGCTCAACCATTCCTTAAATTCAAACCCCCATATCTCGCGAACGGGTTGACGAACCCGAGAAATTCCTGTTGCATCTGAAAGTAGAAACACGCCCGAATACAATGGTTTGTGTACTTTTCCCCTAGGCCTTTGTAGTTATTGGTTTCGATTATCAGACTTGCGAAAATTTTGATGGTTTCTCAACCATTCCTTAACTTCACACTTCCATATCTCGCGAACGGATTGACGAACTCGAGAAATTCCTGTTGCATGTGAAAGTAGAAACTCGCTCGATTACAACGATATGTGTATTTTTCCCGTAGGCCTTTGTAGTTATTGGTTTCGAGTATCAGACTTGCGAAAATTTGAATGGTTTCTCAACCATTCCTTAAATTCAAACTCCCATATCTCGCGAACGGATTGATGAACTCGAGAAATTGCTGTTGCATCTGCAAGTAGAAACTCGCCCGATTACAATGGTATGTGTACGTTTCCCCAAAGCCATTCCAGTTATTGGTTTCGATTATCACACCAGCGAATATTTTGATGGTTCCTCAACCATTTCTTAACTTCAAACTCCCATATATTGCGAACGGATTGACGAATTCGAGAAATTCCTGTTGTATCTGAAAGTACAAACTAGCCCGATTACAATGCTGTGTGTACTTTTCCCCTAGGCCACTCCAGTTATTGTTATCGAATATCAGACTTGCGAAAATTTTGATCGTTTCTCAACCATCTCTTAACTCCAAACTCCGATATTTCGCGAACGGATTGACGAACTCGAGCAATTCCTGTTGCATCTGAAAGTAGACACTCGCCCGATTACAATGGTGTGTGTACTTTTCCCCTAGGCCATTCCAGTTATTGGTTTCGAGTATCAGACCAGCGAAAATTTTGATGGTTGCACAACCATTCCTTAAATTCAAACTCCCATATCTCGCGATCGGGTTGACGAACTCGAGAAATTCCTGTTGCATCTGAATGTAGAAACACGCCCGATTACAATGGTGTGTGTACTTTTCCCCTAGGCCCTTGTAGTTATTGGTTTCGATTACCAGAGTTGCGAAAATTTTGATGGTTTCTCAACCATTCCTTAACTTCACACTTCCATATCTCGCGAACGGATTGACAAACTCGAGAAATTCCTGTTGCATGTGAAAGTACAAACTCGCCCGATTACAACGGTATGTGTATTTTTCCCCTAGGCCTTTGTAGTTATTGGTTTCGAGTATCAGACTTGCGAAAATTTTGATAGTTTCTCAACCATTCCTTAACTTCAAACTCCCATATCTCGCGAACGGATTGACGAACTCGAGAAATTCCTGTTGCATCTGAAAGTGGAAACTCGCCCGATTACAATGGTGTGTGTATTTTTCCCCTAGGCCATTCCAGTTATTGGTTTCGAGTATCAGACCAGCGAAAATTTTGATGGTTGCTCAACCATTCCTTAACTTCAAACTCCCATATCTCGCGAACGGGTTCACGAAATCGAGAAATTCCTGTTGCATCTGAAAGTAGAAACACGCCCGAATACAATGGTGTGTGTACGTTTCCCCAAGGCCATTCCAGTTATTGGTTTCGAGTATCAGACCAGCGAATATTTGGATGGTTCCTCAACCATCTCTTAACTCCAAACTCCGATATTTCGCGAACGGATTGACGAACTCGAGAAATTCCTGTTGCATCTGAAAGTAGAAACTCGCCCGATTACAATGGTGTGTGTACTTTTCCCCTAGGCCTGTGTAGTTATTGGTTTCGATTATCAGACTTGCGAAAATTTTGATGATTTCTCAACCATTCCATAACTTCAAACTCCCATATCTGGCGAACGGATTGCCGAACTCGAGAAATTCCTGTTGCATCTGAAAGTAGAAACTCGCCCGATTACAACGGTATGTGCATCTTTGCCCTAGGCCATTGGAGTTATTGGTTTCAAGTATCCGACTTGCGAAAATTATGATGGTTCCTCAACCATTTCTTAACTTCAAACTCCCATATATCGCGAACGGATTGACGAATTCGAGGAATTCCTGTTGTATCTGAAAGTACAAACTCGCCCGATTACAATGCTGTGTGTACTTTTCCCCTAGGCAATTCCAGTTATTGGTTTCGAATATCAGACCAGCGAAAATTTTGATGGTTTCTCAACCATTCCTTAAATTCAAACTCCCATATCTCGCGAACGGATTGACGAACTCGAGAAATTTCTGTTGCATTTGAAAGTGGAAACTCGCCCGATTACAATGGTGTGTGTACTTTTCCCCTAGGCCATTCCTGTTGTTGGTTTCGAGTATCAGAACAGTGAGAATTTTGATGGTTTCTCAACCATTCCTTAACTTCAAACTCCCATATCTCGCGAACGGATTGCCGAACTGGAGAAATTCCTGTTGCATGTGAAAGTAGAAACTCGCCCGATTACAATGGTGTGTGTATTTTTCCCCTAGGCCTTTGTAGTTGCTGGTTTCGAGTATTAGACTTTCGAAAATTTTGATGGTTTCTCAACCATTCCTTAACTTCAAACTCCCAATTCTCGCGAACGGATTGACGAACTCGAGAAATTCCAGTTGCATCTGAAAGTAGAAACTCGCCCGATTACAATGGTGTGTGTACTTTTCCCCTAGGCCACTCCAGTTATTGGTTTCGAGTATCAGACCAGCGAAAATTTTGATGGTTTCTCAACCATTCCTTAACTTCAAACACCCATATCTCGCGAACGGATTAACGAACTCGAGAAATTCCTGTTGCATGTGAAAGTAGAAACTCGCCCGATTACAACGGTATGTGTATTTTTCCCCTAGGCCTTTGTAGTTATTGGTTTCGAGTATTAGACTTTCGAAAATTTTGATGGTTTCTCAAGCATTCCTTAACTTCAAACTCCCATATCTCGCGAACGGATTGACGAACTCGAGAAATTTCTGTTGCATCTGAAAGTAGAAACTCGCCCGATTACAATGGTGTGTGTACTTTTCCCCTAGGCCATTCCAGTTATTGGTTTCGAGTTACAGACCAGCGAAAATTTTGATGGTTTCTCAACCATTCCTTAACTTCAAACACCCATATCTCGCGAACGGATTGACGAACTCGAGAAATTCCTGTTGCATGTGAAAGTAGAAACTCGCCCGATTACAACGGTATGTGTATTTTTCCCCTAGGCCTTTGTAGTTATTGGTTTCGAGTATTAGACTTTCGAAAATTTTGATGGTTTCTCAAGCATTCCTTAACTTCAAACTCCCATAACTCGCGAACGGATTGACGAACTCGAGAAATTCCTGTTGCATCCGAAAGTAGAAACTCTTCCAATTACAACGGTATGTGTGTTTTTCCCCTGGGCCATTGTAGTTATTGGTTTCGAGTATCAGACTTGCGAAAATTTTGGTGGTTTCTCAACCATTCCGTATCTTCAAACTCCCATGTCTCGCGAACGGTTTGACGAACTCGAGAAATTCCTGTTGCATCTGAAAGTAGAAACTCGCCCGATTACAATGGTGTGTGTACTTTTCCCCTAGACCATTCCAGTTATTGGTTTCGTGTATCAGGCTTTCGAAAATTTTGATGGTTTCTCAACCATTCCGTAACTTCACACTTCAATATCTCGCGAACGGATTGACGAACTCGAGAATTTCCTATTGCATATGAAAGCAGAAACTCGCCCGATTACAACGGTATGTGCATCTTTGCCCTAGGCCATAGGAGTTATTGGTTTCAAGTATCAGACTTGCGAAAATTTTGATGGTTCCTCAACCATTTCTTAACTTCAAACTCCCATATATCGCGAACGGATTGACGAATTCGGGGAATTCCTGTTGTATCTGAAAGTACAAACTCGCCCGATTACAATGCTGTGTGTACTTTTCCCCTAGGCAATTCCAGTTATTGGTTTCGAATATCAGACCAGCGAAACGTTTCGCCCAACTGCGGCCTTGCTGCCTTCGAGCAGTACTTGGCCGGGGTGGGGGCGTGCCTCACAAGGATTGCGCCCCGGCCGGTGCTGGTCCTGGGGGACTTCAATGCCTGGTCTGTGGCATGGGGGTCCCCCAGGACCAATCGAAGGGGCGAGGCTCTGGGCGACTGGGCGGCGGGCTTCGACCTCCGGTTGATTAACCGGGGGTCGGAGCTGACGTGCGTGCGGCGCGGGGGAGGGTCCATAGTGGATTTGACGTTTGGATCCCCCGGCGCCGCGCGTATGGTGTCCGGGTGGGACGTGGTGGTGGGGGAGGAGACATTATCGGACCACCGGTATATCCGCGTGGTCCTGACCGCCCCCGAGGCCGCCGCGGCCCCACACCGACACCTCCGCCCGGGAGCGGGTAGCGCCCCACCACGCAGATGGGCGCTTCGGCGCCTTGACAAGGACGTCCTGGTGGCAGCCGCTCTAGCCGAAACCTGGCCTCGACGGGAGACCAGGCTGCCCGACCTGGAGGAGGCCGTGGCTCGGCTCGGGAGCGCCGTCGCGCGCATTTGCGACGCGGCGATGCCCCGGGCCGGGCCGCGGTCTCCTCGTCGGGCGGTGTACTGGTGGTCGGGCGAAATCGGGGAATTGCGGACAGCATGCGTCCGGGCCCGACGCCAGTACACCCGCGCGCGTCGTCAGGCCGGACGGAACGGCGACGACGGCGCGCGGGCGGGGGCGGCGGAACTGTACGAGTCCTATCGGGCGGAAAAGAGGGCTCTGCAGGTCGCCATCAAACGGGCCAAGGCCCAGAGCTGGAAGGAGCTCCTCGAGACCCTCGAGCGGGATCCATGGGGGCGCCCATACCGGATAGTTCTAAATAAACTCCGGCCATGGGCTCCCCCGATCACCGAGGGTCTCGACCCCCAGCTCTTGAGGGACGTGGTCGACACGCTCTTCCCGATCGTGGGGGAGAGCGGGCCACGTCCCTCTGCGGACCCGACCACCTGGTCCGCGGAGCTGAGGGTCTCGGCTGGGGAGCTAGCCGCGGCCGTCCGAAGACTCGGGGCGAAGGATACTGCCCCTGGTCCTTCGGGAGTGCCCGGCCGAGTCTTGGTCTTGGCCGCGGACGTCCTGGGTGACGGCCTCCGGGAGCTATTCGACCGCTGCCTGGAGGCCGGGCGATTCCCCTCCGCATGGAAGGTGGCCCGAATGGTCCTCCTCCGGAAAGAGGGTAGGCCCGCGGACTCTCCGTCCGCGTACCGGCCGATTTGCCTGCTCGACGATGTGGGCAAGCTCCTAGAAAGAGTCGTGGCGGCCCGCATCGTCGGGCACCTGTCGCGGGGTGGGCCCGGGCTGGCGGAGTGCCAGTTCGGGTTCCGGGAGGGCCGGTCGACGATCGACGCGATTCGACGCGTCCGGTCCCTCTCGGCCTCGGCGGTCTCCCGGGGTGGGGTGGCATTGGCGGTGTCCTTGGACATCGCCAATGCGTTTAACACCCTACCCTGGGAGGCGATTAGGCGGGGGCTTGAGGAACATCGAGTCCCCGCCTACCTTAGGGCAGTCGTCGAGGACTACCTCCGCGACAAGTGGATCGAGTATCCGGGCCGGTGCGGGACGGAGAGGAGAGCGGTGTACTCCGGGGTTCCGCAGGGGTCGGTGTTAGGACCCCTGCTGTGGAACCTCGGGTACGACACCGTCCTGCGGGCCGAAGACCTCCCCGACGGCGTCAGTCTGACGTGTTACGCGGACGCCACCTTGTTGCTGGCCGTCGGGGGGGACTGGAGGGGGGCTGTTCGGGCCGCCGAGGACGGTGCCCGGCGCGTCGTCTCCCGGATCATGGGGATCGGTTTGGAGGTGGCTCTCCACAAAACCGAGGTACTCGGGATGTATAGACCCCGGGGAGAGCCGCCTCCCCCCCTGATCCGGGTGGGTGAGACAGACGTCGAGGTGAGGTCTCAGATGAAATATCTGGGACTTCACCTCGACAGCCACTGGCGCTTCGAGGGCCATTTCCGGGCCCTGGCCCCGCGGTTGGAGAGGATAGTTGGCGCTTTGGGCCGTATCCTCCCCAACCTGCGGGGCCCGAGTGACCGGGTTCGCCGCCTCTACGCGGGAATGGTCCACTCGGTGGCCCTATACGGGGCCCCCGTTTGGGCGGGCGACCTGGCCGCCTCCCGGCGCAGCAAGGTATTGCTGCGCCGGGTTCAAAGGCGGCTTGCACTGCGGATCGCCCGGGGGTACCGGACCGTTTCGTATGAGGCGGCGAGCGTCCTGTCAGGGCTACCCCCGGCGGACCTGATCGCGGGCGCGCATGCGGCTTTCTACGAGGGCCGCATGCGCGCCCGCGAGGATGGGGTGGTCCTGGCGGGATGCGAGGTGGAGGCCCTCAGGCGCCAGGCCCGGGAGTCCATGCTGCAGCTTTGGCAGCAGCGGCTGGCCGAGCCGTTGTTCGGCCAGAGGACTGTCCGGGCTATCCGGCCGGTCCTGTTTGAGTGGCTGGGTAGGCGCTTCGGCTCACTCACCTACCGGTTGGTGCAGGTGCTGTCCGGGCACGGATGCTTCGGACAGTACCTGTGCCGGATCGGTGTGGAAGAGGCGGCGCGCTGCTGGCACTGTCCAGCGGACGAGGACACGGCGCAACACACCCTCGAGGTGTGTCCGGCCTGGGGGGTGGAGCGCCGTGTCCTCACGGCCGTGATTGGGGCGGATCTGTCGCTGCCGGGCGTGGTACGGGCCATGCTCGGCAGCGAGACGAAGTGGCGGGCCGTGGCCTCCTTCTGCGAGGAGGTAATCTCGCAGAAGGAGGCCGCGAGCCGCATTCGCGAGAGCGGGAGACCGCGAGCGAGGCCTCGTCCGAGGCCGGGGGCGGGTGGGCCTCCGGAAGGGCCGGGGAGGCCACCCTGAGAGCGGCGGGCGGGGGTGCGTAGCCCTTGAGGCTCGTGCCACCGCCCGTCGTCTGAGGGGTGGGAAGAATGAGGGACGGCGACGCTCTCGAGGGCGGAGAGGCCAGAGCCGCCCTCGGGAGCGTACGAGCCGGGGTGCGGCCGCGCCGACGGCACGGTCCCAGGGCCGTGCCTCCGGCGCGGCTATGGGGGCCGTGGGCGGTCGCGAGTGTGGGACTCGCGGCCGCCCTCGGGCGGCCCCCGGGAGTGGGACGTCGGAGCAGTGTGGCCCTGCTCCGACGTCGGGCGCCAGAGCGCCGAGGAGAAAACAGGGAAGGGAGGGTGAAGTACCCCCTCCCTTCCCTGGAACGGGAGGACACGGGCGCGAGAGCCCTGCACGGGGGAGCACCTGATGTTATGATGTCTTCGGTCCCAGGTGCTCCCCCTGCATAGTGCGAGGATGGCCACCGTGGTGGGTTTTAGTGGGTAGGTCCCGCGCCCGATGGGTTTCCTTCCGGGCGCGGGGAATCCCACACTCCCCCCGCCCCTCCCCAGGCGGCGGGGGGGGGGTCTTTCGAAGATTTCCCCCACGTTAAAAAAAAAAAAAAAAAAAAAAAAAAAGACCAGCGAAAATTTTGATGGTTTCTCAACCATTCCTTAAATTCAAACTCCCATATCTCGCGAACGGATTGACGAACTCGAGAAATTTCTGTTGCATCTGAAAGTGGAAACTCGCCCGATTACAATGGTGTGTGTACTTTTCCCCTAGGCCATTCCAGTTATTGGTTTCGAGTATCAGACCAGCGAAAATTTTGATGGTTTCTCAACCATTCCTTAACTTCAAACACCCATATCTCGCGAACGGATTGACGAACTCGAGAAATTCCTGTTGCATGTGAAAGTAGAAACTCGCCCGATTACAACGGTATGTGTATTTTCCCCCTAGGCCTTTGTAGTTATTGGTTTCGAGTATTAGACTTTCGAAAATTTTGATGGTTTCTCAAGCATTCCTTAACTTCAAACTCCCATATCTCGCGAACGGATTGACGAACTCGAGAAATTCCTGTTGCATCCGAAAGTAGAAACTCTTCCAATTACAACGGTATGTGTGTTTTTCCCCTGGGCCATTGTAGTTATTGGTTTCGAGTATCAGACTTGCGAAAATTTTGATGGTTTCTCAACCATTACGTATCTTCAAACTCCCATATCTCGCGAACGGTTTGACGAACTCGAGAAGTTCCTGTTGCATCTGAAAGTAGAAACTCGCCCGATTACAATGGTGTGTGTACTTTTCCCCTAGACCATTCCAGTTATTGGTTTCGAGTATAAGACTTTCGAAAATTTTGATGGTTTCTCAACCATTCCGTAACTTAACACTTCCATATCTCGCGAACGGATTGAAGAACTCGAGAATTTCCTATTGCATCTGAAAGCAGAAAATCGCCCGATTACAATGGTGTGTGTACTTTTCCCCTAGGTCGTTCCAGTTATTGGTTTCGAGTATCAGACTTGCGAAAATTTTGATAGTTTCTCAACCATTCCTTAACTTCAAACTCCCATTTCTCGCGAACGGATTGACGAACGCGAGAAATTCCTGTTGCATCTGAAAGTAGAAACTCGCCCGATTACAAAGATATGTGTGTTTTTCACCTTGGCCTATGTAGTTATTGGTTTCGAGTATCAGACTTGCGAAAATTTTGATGGTTTCTCAAGCATTCCTTAACTTAAAACTCCCATATCTCGAGAACGGAATGACGATCTCGAGAAATTCCTGTTGCATCTGAAAGTAGAAACCCGCCCAATTACAATGGTGTGTGTACTTTTCCCCTAGGCCATTCCAGTTATTGATTTCGAGTATCAGACCAGCGAAAATTTTGATGGTTTCTCAACCATTCCTTAATTTAAAACTTCCATATCTCGCGAACGGACTGACGAACTAGAGAAATTCCTGTTGCATCTGAAAGTAGAAACTCGCCCGATTACAATGGTTTGTTTACTTTTCCCCTAGGCCATTCCAGTTATTGGTTTCGAGCATCAGGCCAGCGAAAATGTTGATGGTTTCTCAACCATTCCTTAACATCAAACTCCCATATCTCGCGAACGGATTGACGAACTCCATTAATTCCTGTTGCATCTGAAAGTAGAATCTCGCCCGTTACAATGGTGTGTGTACTTTTCCCCTAGGCCATTCCAGTTATTGGTTTCGAGTATCAGACCAGCGAAAATTTTGATGGTTTCTCAACCATTCCTTAACTTCAAACTCCCATATCTCGCGAACGGATTGACGAACTCGCGAAATTCCTGTTGCATCTGAAAGTAGAAACTCGCCCGATTACAAAGATATGTGTGTTTTTCACCTAGGCCATTCCAGTTATTGGTTTCGAGTATCAGACCAGCGAAAATTTTGATGGTTTCTCAACCATTCCTCAACATCAAACTCCCATATCTCGCGAACGGATTGACGAACTCGAGAAATTCCTATTGCATCTGAAAGTGGAAACTCGACCGGTTACAGCGGTATGTGTATTTTTGCCCTAGGCCATTCCAGTTATTGGTTTCGAGTATCAGACCAGCGAAAATTTTGATGGTTTCACAACCATTCCTTAACTTCACACTTCCATATCTCGCGAACGGATTGACGAACTCGAGAATTTCCTGTTGCATCTGAAAGTAAAAACTCGCCCGATTACAAAGATATGTGTGTTTTTCACCTAGGCCTATGTAGTTATTGGTTTCGAGTATCAGACTTGCGAAAATTTTGATGGTTTCTCAAGCATTCCTTAACTTCAAACTCCCATATCTCGAGAACGGAATGACGATCTCGAGAAATTCCTGTTGCATCTGAAAGTAGAAACTCGCCCAGTTACAATGGTGTGTGTACTTTTACCCTAGGCCATTCCAGTTATTCGTTTCTAGCATCAGAATTGCGAAAATCTTGATGGTTTTTCTCAACCATTCCTTAACTTCAAACTCCCATATCTCGTGAACGGATTGACGAACTCGAGAAATTACTGTTGCATCTGAAAGTGGAAACTCGCCCGATTACAAAGGTATGTGTATTTTTTCCCTAGGCCTTCATAGTTATTGGTATCGAGTATCTGACTTGCGAAAATTTTGATAGTTTCTCAACCATTCCTTAACTTCAAACTCCCATTTCTCGCGAACGGATTGACGAACTCGAGAAATTCCTGTTGCATCTGAAAGTAGAGACTCGCCCGATTAGAATGGTGTGAGTACTTTTCCCCTAGGCCATTCCAGTTATTCGTTTCTAGCATCAGAATTGCGAAAATTTCGATGGTTTCTCAACCATTCCTGAACTTCAAACTCCCATATCTCACGAACGGATTGACGAACTCGAGAAATTCCTGTTGCATCTGAAAGCAGAAACTCGCCCGATTACAATGGTGTGTGTACTTTTCCCCTAGGTCATTCCAGTTATTGGTTTCGAGTATCAGACCAGCGAAAATTTTGATGGTTTCTCAAGCATTCCTTAACTTCAAACTCCCATATCTCGAGAACGGAATGACGATCTCGAGAAATTCCTGTTGCATCTGAAAGTAGAAACTCGCCCAATTACAATGATGTGTGTACTTTTCCCCTAGGCCATTCCAGTTATTCGTTTCTAGCTTCAGAATTGCGAAAATCTTGATGGTTTCTCTCAACCATTCCTTAACTTCAAACTCCCATATCTCGTGAACGGATTGACGAACTCGAGAAATTACTGTTGCACCTGAAAGTGCAAACTCGCCCGATTACAAAGGTATGTGTATTTTTTCCCTAGGCCTTTATAGTTATTGGTTTCGGGTATCTGACTTGCGAAAATTTTGATAGTTTCTCCACCATTCCTTAACTTCAAACTCCCATTTCTCGCGAACGGATTGACGAACTCGAGAAATTCCTGTTGCATCTGAAAGTAGAAACTCGCCCGATTACAAAGATATGTGTGTTTTTCTCCTAGGCCTATGTAGTTACTGGTTTCGAGTATCAGACTTGCGAAAATTTTGATAGTTTTTCAAGCATTCCTTAACTTCAAACTCCCATATCTCGTGAAAGGATTGACGAACGAGAGAAATTCCTGTTGCACCTGGAAGCAGAAAATCGCCCGATTACAATGGTGTGTGTACTTTTCCCCTAGGTCATTCCAGTTCTTGGTTTCGAGTATCAGACCAGCGAAAATTTTGATGGCTCCTCAACCATTCCTTAACTTAAAACTTCCATATCTCGCGAACGGATTGACGAACTCGGGAAATTCCTGTTGCATCTGAAAGTAGAAACTCGCACGATTACAATGGTGTGTGTACTTTTCCCCTAGGCCATTCCAGTTATTGGTTTCGGGTATCAGACTTACGAAAATTTTGATAGTTTGTCAACCATTCCTTAACTTCAAACTCCCATACCTCGCGAACGGATTGACGAACTCGAGAAATTCCTGTTGCATCTGAAAGTGGAAACTCGACCGGTTACAAAGATATGTGTGTTTTTCACCTAGGCCTTTGTAGTTATTGGTTTCGAGTATCAGACTTGCGAAAATTTTGATGGTTTCTCAACCATTCCTTAACTTGAAACTACCATATCTCGCGAACGGATTGACGAACTCGAGAAATTCCTGTTGCATCTGAAAGTAGAAACTCGCCCGATTACAATGGTGTGTGTACCTTTCCCCCAGGCCATTCCAGTTATTGGTTTCGAGTATCAGACCAGCGAAAATTTTGATGGCTCCTCAACCATTCCTTAACTTAAAACTTCCATATCTCGCGAACGGATTGACGAACTCGGGAAATTCCTGTTGCATCTGAAAGTAGAAACTCGCACGATTACAATGGTGTGTGTACTTTTCCCCTAGGCCATTCCAGTTATTGGTTTCGAGTATCAGACCAGCGAAAATTTTGATGGTTTCTCAACCATTCCTTAACTTAAAACTTCCATATCTCGCGAACGGATTGACGAACTCGAGAAATTCCTGTTGCATCTGAAAGTAGAAACTCGCCCGATTACAATGGTGTGGGTACTTTTCCCCTAGGCCATTCCAGTTATTGGTTTCGGGTATCAGACTTACGAAAATTTTGATAGCTTGTCAACCATTCCTTAACTTCAAACTCCCATACCTCGCGAACGGATTGACGAACTCGAGAAATTCCTGTTGCATCTGAAAGTGGAAACTCGACCGGTTACAACGGTATGTGTATTTTTGCCCTAGGCCATGCCAGTTATTGGTTTCGGGTATCAGACTTACGAAAATTTTGATAGTTTGTCAACCATTCCTTAACTTCAAACTCCCATATCTCGCGAACGGATTGACGAACTCGAGAAATTCCTGTTCCACCTGGAAGCAGAAAATCGCCCGATTACAATGGTGTGTGTACTTTTCCCCTAGGTCATTCCAGTTATTGGTTTCGAGTATCAGACTTGCGAAAATTTTGATGGTTTCTCAACCATTCCTTTACTTCAAACTCCCATATCTCGCGAACGGATTGACGAACTCCATTAATTCCTGTTGCATCTAAAAGTAGAATTTCGCCCGATTACAATGGTGTGTGTACTTTCCCCTAGGCCATTCCAGTTATTGGTTTCGGGTATCAGACTTACGAAAATTTTGATAGTTTGTCAACCATTCCTTAACTTCAAACTCCCATATCTCGCGAACGGATTGACGAACTCGAGAAATTCCTGTTCCACCTGGAAGCAGAAAAACGCCCGATTACAATGGTGTGTGTACTTTTCCCCTAGGTCATTCCAGTTATTGGTTTCGAGTATCAGACCAGCGAAAATTTTGATGGTTTCTCAACCATTCCTTAACATCAAACTCCCATATCTCGCGAACGGATTGACGAACTCGAGAAATTCCTGTTGCATCTGAAAGTGGAACCTCGCCCGGTTACAGAGGTACGTTTTTTTTTCCCGTAGGCCTTTGTAGTTATTGGTTGCGAGTATCAGAACAGCGAAAATTTTGATGGTTTCTCAACCATTCCTTAACATCAAACTCCCATATCTCGCGAACGGATTGACGAACTCGAGAAATTCCTGTTGCATCTGAAAGTGGAAACTCGACCGGTTACAACGGTGTGTGTATTTTTGCCCTAGGCCATTCCAGTTATTGGTTTCGAGTATCAGACCAGCGAAAATTTTGATGGTTTCACAACCATTCCTTAACTTCACACTTCCATATCTCGCGAACGGATTGACGAACTCGAGAATTTCCTATTGCATCTGAAAGCAGAAACTCGCCCGATTACAACGGTATGTGTGTTTTTCCCCTGGGCCATTGTTGTTATTGGTTTCGAGTATCAGACTTGCGAAAATTTTCATGGTTTCTCAACCATTCCTTAACTTCACACTTCCATATCCCGCGAACGGTTTGACGAACTCGAGAAATTCCTGTTGCATCTGAAAGTGGAAACTCGACCGGTTACAACGGTATGTGTATTTTTGCCCTAGGCCATTCCAGTTATTGGTTTCGAGTATCAGACCAGCGAAAATTTTGATGGTTTCACAACCATTCCTTAACTTCACACTTCCATATCTCGCGAACGGATTGACGAACTCGAGAATTTCCTATTGCATCTGAAAGCAGAAACTCGCAGATTACAACGGTATGTGTGTTTCCCCTGGGCCATTGTTGTTATTGGTTTCGTGTATCAGACTTGCGAAAATTTTGATGGATTCTCAACCATTCCTTAACTTCACACTTCCATATCTCGCGAACGGGTTGACGAACTCGAGAAATTCCTGATGCATCTGAAAGTAGAAACTCGCCCGATTACAATGGTGTGGGTACTTTTCCCCTAGGCCATTCCAGTTATTGGTTTCGAGTATCAGACCAGCGAAAATTTTGATGGTTTCACCACCATTCCATAACTTCAAACTCCCATATCTCGCGAACGGATTGCCGAACTCGATAAATTCCTGTTGCATGTGAAAGTAGAAACTCGCCCGATTACAACGGTATGTGTACTTTTCCCCTAGGCCGTTCCAGTTATTGGTTTCGAGCATCAGACCAGCGAAAATTTTGATGGTTTCTCAACCATTCCTTAACATCAAACTCCCATATCTCGCGAACGGATTGACGAACTCGAGAAATTCCTGTTGCATCTGAAAGTGGAAACTCGACCGGTTACAACGGTATGTGTATTTTTGCCCTAGGCCATGCCAGTTATTGGTTTCGGGTATCAGACTTACGAAAATTTTGATAGTTTGTCAACCATTCCTTAACTTCAAACTCCCATATCTCGCGAACGGATTGACGAACTCGAGAAATTCCTGTTCCACCTGGAAGCAGAAAATCGCCCGATTACAATGGTGTGTGTACTTTTCCCCTAGGTCATTCCAGTTATTGGTTTCGAGTATCAGACTTGCGAAAATTTTGATGGTTTCTCAACCATTCCTTTACTTCAAACTCCCATATCTCGCGAACGGATTGACGAACTCCATTAATTCCTGTTGCATCTAAAAGTAGAATTTCGCCCGATTACAATGGTGTGTGTACTTTCCCCTAGGCCATTCCAGTTATTGGTTTCGGGTATCAGACTTACGAAAATTTTGATAGTTTGTCAACCATTCCTTAACTTCAAACTCCCATATCTCGCGAACGGATTGACGAACTCGAGAAATTCCTGTTCCACCTGGAAGCAGAAAATCGCCCGATTACAATGGTGTGTGTACTTTTCCCCTAGGTCATTCCAGTTATTGGTTTCGAGTATCAGACCAGCGAAAATTTTGATGGTTTCTCAACCATTCCTTAACATCAAACTCCCATATCTCGCGAACGGATTGACGAACTCGAGAAATTCCTGTTGCATCTGAAAGTGGAACCTCGCCCGGTTACAGAGGTACGTTTTTTTTTCCCGTAGGCCTTTGTAGTTATTGGTTGCGAGTATCAGAACAGCGAAAATTTTGATGGTTTCTCAACCATTCCTTGACATCAAACTCCCATATCTCGCGAACGGATTGACGAACTCGAGAAATTCCTGTTGCATCTGAAAGTGGAAACTCGACCGGTTACAACGGTGTATGTATTTTTGCCCTAGGCCATTCCAGTTATTGGTTTCGAGTATCAGACCAGCGAAAATTTTGATGGTTTCACAACCATTCCTTAACTTCACACTTCCATATCTCGCGAACGGATTGACGAACTCGAGAATTTCCTATTGCATCTGAAAGCAGAAACTCGCCCGATTACAACGGTATGTGTGTTTTTCCCCTGGGCCATTGTTGTTATTGGTTTCGAGTATCAGACTTGCGAAAATTTTCATGGTTTCTCAACCATTCCTTAACTTCACACTTCCATATCCCGCGAACGGTTTGACGAACTCGAGAAATTCCTGTTGCATCTGAAAGTGGAAACTCGACCGGTTACAACGGTATGTGTATTTTTGCCCTAGGCCATTCCAGTTATTGGTTTCGAGTATCAGACCAGCGAAAATTTTGATGGTTTCACAACCATTCCTTAACTTCACACTTCCATATCTCGCGAACGGATTGACGAACTCGAGAATTTCCTATTGCATCTGAAAGCAGAAACTCGCCCGATTACAACGGTATGTGTGTTTCCCCTGGGCCATTGTTGTTATTGGTTTCGTGTATCAGACTTGCGAAAATTTTGATGGATTCTCAACCATTCCTTAACTTCACACTTCCATATCTCGCGAACGGGTTGACGAACTCGGGAAATTCCTGATGCATCTGAAAGTAGAAACTCGCCCGATTACAATGGTGTGGGTACTTTTCCCCTAGGCCATTCCAGTTATTGGTTTCGAGTATCAGACCAGCGAAAATTTTGATGGTTTCACCACCATTCCATAACTTCAAACTCCCATATCTCGCGAACGGATTGCCGAACTCGAGAAATTCCTGTTGCATGTGAAAGTAGAAACTCGCCCGATTACAACGGTATGTGTACTTTTCCCCTAGGACGTTCCAGTTATTGGTTTCGAGCATCAGACCAGCGAAAATTTTGATGGTTTCTCAACCATTCCTTAACATCAAACTCCCATATCTCGCGAACGGATTGACGAACTCGAGAAATTCCTGTTGCA
Source organism: Ptiloglossa arizonensis (assembly GCF_051014685.1). Lineage (NCBI taxonomy): Eukaryota > Metazoa > Arthropoda > Insecta > Hymenoptera > Colletidae > Ptiloglossa > Ptiloglossa arizonensis. The sequence goes on from NW_027478424.1 coordinate 1,676,822, forward strand.
TCTGAAAGTGGAAACTCGACCGGTTACAACGGTATGTGTATTTTTGCCCTAGGCCATGCCAGTTATTGGTTTCGGGTATCAGACTTACGAAAATTTTGATAGTTTGTCAACCATTCCTTAACTTCAAACTCCCATATCTCGCGAACGGATTGACGAACTCGAGAAATTCCTGTTCCACCTGGAAGCAGAAAATCGCCCGATTACAATGGTGTGTGTACTTTTCCCCTAGGTCATTCCAGTTATTGGTTTCGAGTATCAGACTTGCGAAAATTTTGATGGTTTCTCAACCATTCCTTTACTTCAAACTCCCATATCTCGCGAACGGATTGACGAACTCCAATAATTCCTGTTGCATCTAAAAGTAGAATTTCGCCCGATTACAATGGTGTGTGTACTTTCCCCTAGGCCATTCCAGTTATTGGTTTCGGGTATCAGACTTACAAAAATTTTGATAGTTTCTCAACCATTCCTTAACATCAAACTCCCATATCTCGCGAACGGATTGATGAACTCGAGAAATTCCTGTTGCATCTGAAAGTGGAAACTCGACCGGTTACAACGGTGTGTGTATTTTTGCCCTAGGCCATTCCAGTTATTGGTTTCGAGTATCAGACCAGCGAAAATTTTGATGGTTTCACAACCATTCCTTAACTTCACACTTCCATATCTCGCGAACGGATTGACGAACTCGAGAATTTCCTATTGCATCTGAAAGCAGAAACTCGCCCGATTACAACGGTATGTGTGTTTTTCCCCTGGGCCATTGTTGTTATTGGTTTCGAGTATCAGACCAGCGAAAATTTTGATGGTTTCTCAACCATTCCTTAACTTCAAACTCCCATATCTCGCGAACGGATTGACGAACTCGCGAAATTCCTGTTGCATCTGAAAGTAGAAACTCGCCCGATTACAAAGATATGTGTGTTTTTCACCTAGGCCATTCCAGTTATTGGTTTCGAGTATCAGACCAGCGAAAATTTTGATGGTTTCTCAACCATTCCTCAACATCAAACTCCCATATCTCGCGAACGGATTGACGAACTCGAGAAATTCCTGTTGCATCTGAAAGTGGAAACTCGACCGGTTACAACGGTATGTGTATTTTTGCCCTAGGCCATGCCAGTTATTGGTTTCGGGTATCAGACTTACGAAAATTTTGATAGTTTGTCAACCATTCCTTAACTTCAAACTCCCATATCTCGCGAACGGATTGACGAACTCGAGAAATTCCTGTTCCACCTGGAAGCAGAAAATCGCCCGATTACAATGGTGTGTGTACTTTTCCCCTAGGTCATTCCAGTTATTGGTTTCGAGTATCAGACCAGCGAAAATTTTGATGGTTTCACAACCATTCCTTAACTTCACACTTCCATATCTCGCGAACGGATTGACGAACTCGAGAATTTCCTATTGCATCTGAAAGCAGAAACTCGCCCGATTACAGCGGTATGTGTATTTTTGCCCTAGGCCATTCCAGTTATTGGTTTCGAGTATCAGACCAGCGAAAATTTTGATGGTTTCACAACCATTCCTTAACTTCACACTTCCATATCTCGCGAACGGATTGACGAACTCGAGAATTTCCTGTTGCATCTGAAAGTAAAAACTCGCCCGATTACAAAGATATGTGTGTTTTTCACCTAGGCCTATGTAGTTATTGGTTTCGAGTATCAGACTTGCGAAAATTTTGATGGTTTCTCAAGCATTCCTTAACTTCAAACTCCCATATCTCGAGAACGGAATGACGATCTCGAGAAATTCCTGTTGCATCTGAAAGTAGAAACTCGCCCAGTTACACTGGTGTGTGTACTTTTACCCTAGGCCATTCCAGTTATTCGTTTCTAGCATCAGAATTGCGAAAATCTTGATGGTTTTTCTCAACCATTCCTTAACTTCAAACTCCCATATCTCGTGAACGGATTGACGAACTCGAGAAATTACTGTTGCATCTGAAAGTGGAAACTCGCCCGATTACAAAGGTATGTGTATTTTTTCCCTAGGCCTTCATAGTTATTGGTATCGAGTATCTGACTTGCGAAAATTTTGATAGTTTCTCAACCATTCCTTAACTTCAAACTCCCATTTCTCGCGAACGGATTGACGAACTCGAGAAATTCCTGTTGCATCTGAAAGTAGAGACTCGCCCGATTAGAATGGTGTGAGTACTTTTCCCCTAGGCCATTCCAGTTATTCGTTTCTAGCATCAGAATTGCGAAAATTTCGATGGTTTCTCAACCATTCCTGAACTTCAAACTCCCATATCTCACGAACGGATTGACGAACTCGAGAAATTCCTGTTGCATCTGAAAGCAGAAACTCGCCCGATTACAATGGTGTGTGTACTTTTCCCCTAGGTCATTCCAGTTATTGGTTTCGAGTATCAGACCAGCGAAAATTTTGATGGTTTCTCAAGCATTCCTTAACTTCAAACTCCCATATCTCGAGAACGGAATGACGATCTCGAGAAATTCCTGTTGCATCTGAAAGTAGAAACTCGCCCAATTACAATGATGTGTGTACTTTTCCCCTAGGCCATTCCAGTTATTCGTTTCTAGCTTCAGAATTGCGAAAATCTTGATGGTTTCTCTCAACCATTCCTTAACTTCAAACTCCCATATCTCGTGAACGGATTGACGAACTCGAGAAATTACTGTTGCACCTGAAAGTGCAAACTCGCCCGATTACAAAGGTATGTGTATTTTTTCCCTAGGCCTTTATAGTTATTGGTTTCGGGTATCTGACTTGCGAAAATTTTGATAGTTTCTCCACCATTCCTTAACTTCAAACTCCCATTTCTCGCGAACGGATTGACGAACTCGAGAAATTCCTGTTGCATCTGAAAGTAGAAACTCGCCCGATTACAAAGATATGTGTGTTTTTCTCCTAGGCCTATGTAGTTACTGGTTTCGAGTATCAGACTTGCGAAAATTTTGATAGTTTTTCAAGCATTCCTTAACTTCAAACTCCCATATCTCGTGAAAGGATTGACGAACGAGAGAAATTCCTGTTGCACCTGGAAGCAGAAAATCGCCCGATTACAATGGTGTGTGTACTTTTCCCCTAGGTCATTCCAGTTCTTGGTTTCGAGTATCAGACTTGCGAAAATATTGATAGTTTCTCAACCATTCCTTTACTTCAAACTCCCATTTCTCGCGAACGGATTGACGAACTCGAGAAATTCCTGTTGCATCTGAAAGTAGAAACTCGCCCGATTACAAAGATATGTGTGTTTTTCACCTAGGCCTTTGTAGTTATTGGTTTCGAGTATCAGACTTGCGAAAATTTTGATGGTTTCTCAACCATTCCTTAACTTGAAACTACCATATCTCGCGAACGGATTGACGAACTCGAGAAATTCCTGTTGCATCTGAAAGTAGAAACTCGCCCGATTACAATGGTGTGTGTACCTTTCCCCCAGGCCATTCCAGTTATTGGTTTCGAGTATCAGACCAGCGAAAATTTTGATGGCTCCTCAACCATTCCTTAACTTAAAACTTCCATATCTCGCGAACGGATTGACGAACTCGGGAAATTCCTGTTGCATCTGAAAGTAGAAACTCGCACGATTACAATGGTGTGTGTACTTTTCCCCTAGGCCATTCCAGTTATTGGTTTCGGGTATCAGACTTACGAAAATTTTGATAGTTTGTCAACCATTCCTTAACTTCAAACTCCCATACCTCGCGAACGGATTGACGAACTCGAGAAATTCCTGTTGCATCTGAAAGTGGAAACTCGACCGGTTACAACGGTATGTGTATTTTTGCCCTAGGCCATGCCAGTTATTGGTTTCGGGTATCAGACTTACGAAAATTTTGATAGTTTGTCAACCATTCCTTAACTTCAAACTCCCATATCTCGCGAACGGATTGACGAACTCGAGAAATTCCTGTTCCACCTGGAAGCAGAAAATCGCCCGATTACAATGGTGTGTGTACTTTTCCCCTAGGTCATTCCAGTTATTGGTTTCGAGTATCAGACTTGCGAAAATTTTGATGGTTTCTCAACCATTCCTTTACTTCAAACTCCCATATCTCGCGAACGGATTGACGAACTCCATTAATTCCTGTTGCATCTAAAAGTAGAATTTCGCCCGATTACAACGGTGTGTGTACTTTCCCCTAGGCCATTCCAGTTATTGGTTTCGGGTATCAGACTTACGAAAATTTTGATAGTTTGTCAACCATTCCTTAACTTCAAACTCCCATATCTCGCGAACGGATTGACGAACTCGAGAAATTCCTGTTCCACCTGGAAGCAGAAAAACGCCCGATTACAATGGTGTGTGTACTTTTCCCCTAGGTCATTCCAGTTATTGGTTTCGAGTATCAGACCAGCGAAAATTTTGATGGTTTCTCAACCATTCCTTAACATCAAACTCCCATATCTCGCGAACGGATTGACGAACTCGAGAAATTCCTGTTGCATCTGAAAGTGGAACCTCGCCCGGTTACAGAGGTACGTTTTTTTTTCCCGTAGGCCTTTGTAGTTATTGGTTGCGAGTATCAGAACAGCGAAAATTTTGATGGTTTCTCAACCATTCCTTAACATCAAACTCCCATATCTCGCGAACGGATTGACGAACTCGAGAAATTCCTGTTGCATCTGAAAGTGGAAACTCGACCGGTTACAACGGTGTGTGTATTTTTGCCCTAGGCCATCCCAGTTATTGGTTTCGAGTATCAGACCAGCGAAAATTTTGATGGTTTCACAACCATTCCTTAACTTCACACTTCCATATCTCGCGAACGGATTGACGAACTCGAGAATTTCCTATTGCATCTGAAAGCAGAAACTCGCCCGATTACAACGGTATGTGTGTTTTTCCCCTGGGCCATTGTTGTTATTGGTTTCGAGTATCAGACTTGCGAAAATTTTCATGGTTTCTCAACCATTCCTTAACTTCACACTTCCATATCCCGCGAACGGTTTGACGAACTCGAGAAATTCCTGTTGCATCTGAAAGTGGAAACTCGACCGGTTACAACAGTATGTGTATTTTTGCCCTAGGCCATTCCAGTTATTGGTTTCGAGTATCAGACCAGCGAAAATTTTGATGGTTTCACAACCATTCCTTAACTTCACACTTCCATATCTCGCGAACGGATTGACGAACTCGAGAATTTCCTATTGCATCTGAAAGCAGAAACTCGCAGATTACAACGGTATGTGTGTTTCCCCTGGGCCATTGTTGTTATTGGTTTCGTGTATCAGACTTGCGAAAATTTTGATGGATTCTCAACCATTCCTTAACTTCACACTTCCATATCTCGCGAACGGGTTGACGAACTCGAGAAATTCCTGATGCATCTGAAAGTAGAAACTCGCCCGATTACAATGGTGTGGGTACTTTTCCCCTAGGCCATTCCAGTTATTGGTTTCGAGTATCAGACCAGCGAAAATTTTGATGGTTTCACCACCATTCCATAACTTCAAACTCCCATATCTCGCGAACGGATTGCCGAACTCGATAAATTCCTGTTGCATGTGAAAGTAGAAACTCGCCCGATTACAACGGTATGTGTACTTTTCCCCTAGGCCGTTCCAGTTATTGGTTTCGAGCATCAGACCAGCGAAAATTTTGATGGTTTCTCAACCATTCCTTAACATCAAACTCCCATATCTCGCGAACGGATTGACGAACTCGAGAAATTCCTGTTGCATCTGAAAGTGGAAACTCGACCGGTTACAACGGTATGTGTATTTTTGCCCTAGGCCATGCCAGTTATTGGTTTCGGGTATCAGACTTACGAAAATTTTGATAGTTTGTCAACCATTCCTTAACTTCAAACTCCCATATCTCGCGAACGGATTGACGAACTCGAGAAATTCCTGTTCCACCTGGAAGCAGAAAATCGCCCGATTACAATGGTGTGTGTACTTTTCCCCTAGGTCATTCCAGTTATTGGTTTCGAGTATCAGACTTGCGAAAATTTTGATGGTTTCTCAACCATTCCTTTACTTCAAACTCCCATATCTCGCGAACGGATTGACGAACTCCATTAATTCCTGTTGCATCTAAAAGTAGAATTTCGCCCGATTACAATGGTGTGTGTACTTTCCCCTAGGCCATTCCAGTTATTGGTTTCGGGTATCAGACTTACGAAAATTTTGATAGTTTGTCAACCATTCCTTAACTTCAAACTCCCATATCTCGCGAACGGATTGACGAACTCGAGAAATTCCTGTTCCACCTGGAAGCAGAAAATCGCCCGATTACAATGGTGTGTGTACTTTTCCCCTAGGTCATTCCAGTTATTGGTTTCGAGTATCAGACCAGCGAAAATTTTGATGGTTTCTCAACCATTCCTTAACATCAAACTCCCATATCTCGCGAACGGATTGACGAACTCGAGAAATTCCTGTTGCATCTGAAAGTGGAACCTCGCCCGGTTACAGAGGTACGTTTTTTTTTCCCGTAGGCCTTTGTAGTTATTGGTTGCGAGTATCAGAACAGCGAAAATTTTGATGGTTTCTCAACCATTCCTTGACATCAAACTCCCATATCTCGCGAACGGATTGACGAACTCGAGAAATTCCTGTTGCATCTGAAAGTGGAAACTCGACCGGTTACAACGGTGTGTGTATTTTTGCCCTAGGCCATTCCAGTTATTGGTTTCGAGTATCAGACCAGCGAAAATTTTGATGGTTTCACAACCATTCCTTAACTTCACACTTCCATATCTCGCGAACGGATTGACGAACTCGAGAATTTCCTATTGCATCTGAAAGCAGAAACTCGCCCGATTACAACGGTATGTGTGTTTTTCCCCTGGGCCATTGTTGTTATTGGTTTCGAGTATCAGACTTGCGAAAATTTTCATGGTTTCTCAACCATTCCTTAACTTCACACTTCCATATCCCGCGAACGGTTTGACGAACTCGAGAAATTCCTGTTGCATCTGAAAGTGGAAACTCGACCGGTTACAACGGTATGTGTATTTTTGCCCTAGGCCATTCCAGTTATTGGTTTCGAGTATCAGACCAGCGAAAATTTTGATGGTTTCACAACCATTCCTTAACTTCACACTTCCATATCTCGCGAACGGATTGACGAACTCGAGAATTTCCTATTGCATCTGAAAGCAGAAACTCGCCCGATTACAACGGTATGTGTGTTTCCCCTGGGCCATTGTTGTTATTGGTTTCGTGTATCAGACTTGCGAAAATTTTGATGGATTCTCAACCATTCCTTAACTTCACACTTCCATATCTCGCGAACGGGTTGACGAACTCGAGAAATTCCTGATGCATCTGAAAGTAGAAACTCGCCCGATTACAATGGTGTGGGTACTTTTCCCCTAGGCCATTCCAGTTATTGGTTTCGAGTATCAGACCAGCGAAAATTTTGATGGTTTCACCACCATTCCATAACTTCAAACTCCCATATCTCGCGAACGGATTGCCGAACTCGAGAAATTCCTGTTGCATGTGAAAGTAGAAACTCGCCCGATTACAACGGTATGTGTACTTTTCCCCTAGGACGTTCCAGTTATTGGTTTCGAGCATCAGACCAGCGAAAATTTTGATGGTTTCTCAACCATTCCTTAACATCAAACTCCCATATCTCGCGAACGGATTGACGAACTCGAGAAATTCCTGTTGCATCTGAAAGTGGAAACTCGACCGGTTACAACGGTATGTGTATTTTTGCCCTAGGCCATGCCAGTTATTGGTTTCGGGTATCAGACTTACGAAAATTTTGATAGTTTGTCAACCATTCCTTAACTTCAAACTCCCATATCTCGCGAACGGATTGACGAACTCGAGAAATTCCTGTTCCACCTGGAAGCAGAAAATCGCCCGATTACAATGGTGTGTGTACTTTTCCCCTAGGTCATTCCAGTTATTGGTTTCGAGTATCAGACTTGCGAAAATTTTGATGGTTTCTCAACCATTCCTTTACTTCAAACTCCCATATCTCGCGAACGGATTGACGAACTCCAATAATTCCTGTTGCATCTAAAAGTAGAATTTCGCCCGATTACAATGGTGTGTGTACTTTCCCCTAGGCCATTCCAGTTATTGGTTTCGGGTATCAGACTTACAAAAATTTTGATAGTTTGTCAACCATTCCTTAACTTCAAACTCCCATATCTCGCGAACGGATTGACGAACTCGAGAAATTCCTGTTCCACCTGGAAGCAGAAAATCGCCCGATTACAATGGTGTGTGTACTTTTCCCCTAGGTCATTCCAGTTATTGGTTTCGAGTGTCAGACCTGCGAAAATTTTGATGGTTTCTCAACCATTCCTTAACATCAAACTCCCATATCTCGCGAACGGATTGATGAACTCGAGAAATTCCTGTTGCATCTGAAAGTGGAACCTCGCCCGGTTACAGAGGTACGTGTTTTTTGCCGTAGGCCTTTGTAGTTATTGGTTGCGAGTATCAGACCAGCGAAAATTTTGATGGTTTCTCAACCATTCCTTAACATCAAACTCCCATATCTCGCGAACGGATTGACGAACTCGAGAAATTCCTGTTGCATCTGAAAGTGGAAACTCGACCGGTTACAACGGTGTGTGTATTTTTGCCCTAGGCCATTCCAGTTATTGGTTTCGAGTATCAGACCAGCGAAAATTTTGATGGTTTCACAACCATTCCTTAACTTCACACTTCCATATCTCGCGAACGGATTGACGAACTCGAGAATTTCCTATTGCATCTGAAAGCAGAAACTCGCCCGATTACAACGGTATGTGTGTTTTTCCCCTGGGCCATTGTTGTTATTGGTTTCGAGTATCAGACTTGCGAAAATTTTCATGGTTTCTCAACCATTCCTTAACTTCACACTTCCATATCCCGCGAACGGTTTGACGAACTCGAGAAATTCCTGTTGCATCTGAAAGTGGAAACTCGACCGGTTACAACGGTATGTGTATTTTTGCCCTAGGCCATTCCAGTTATTGGTTTCGAGTATCAGACCAGCGAAAATTTTGATGGTTTCACAACCATTCCTTAACTTCACACTTCCATATCTCGCGAACGGATTGACGAACTCGAGAATTTCCTATTGCATCTGAAAGCAGAAACTCGCCCGATTACAACGGTATGTGTGTTTTTCCCCTGGGCCATTGTTGTTATTGGTTTCGTGTATCAGACTTGCGAAAATTTTTATGGTTTCTCAAGCATTCCTTAACTTCAAACTCCCATATCTCGCGAACGGATTGACGAACTCGAGAAATTTCTGTTGCATCTGAAAGTAGAAACTCGCCCGATTACAATGGTGTGTGTACTTTTCCCCTAGGCTATTCCAGTTATTGGTTTCGAGTATCAGACCAGCGAAAATTTTGATGGTTCCTCAACCATTCCTTAACTTCACACTTCCATATCTCGCGAACGGATTGACGAACGCGAGAAATTCCTGTTGCACGTGAAAGTAGAAACTCGCCCGATTACAACGGTATGTGTATTTTTCCCCTAGGCCTTTGTAGTTATTGGTTTCGAGTATCAGACTTTCGAAAATTTTGATGGTTTCTCAAGCATTCCTTAACTTCAAAATCCCATATCTCGCGAACGGATTGCCGAACTCCAGAAATTTCTGTTGCATCTGAAAGCAGACACTCGCCCGATTACAACGGTATGTGTATTATTGCCGTAGATCATAGTAGTTTTTGTTTTCTAGCATCAGAATTACGAAAATTTTGATGGTTTCTCAACCATTCCTTAACTTCAAACTCCCATATCTTGCCAACGGATTGACGAACTCGAGAAATTCCTGTTGCACCTGAAAGTAGAAACTCGCCCGATTACAATGGTGTGTGTACTTTTCCCCTAGGCCATTCCAGTTATTGGTTTCGAGTATCAGACCAGCGAAAATTTTGATGGTTTCTCAACCATTCCTTAACATCAAACTCCCATATCTCGCGAACGGATTGACGAACTCGAGAAATTCCTGTTGCATCTGAAAGTGGAAACTCGACCGGTTACAACGGTATGTGTATTTTTGCCCTAGGCCATGCCAGTTATTGGTTTCGGGTATCAGACTTGCGAAAATTTTGATAGTTTCTCAACCATTCCTTAACTTCAAACTGCCATTTCTCGCGAACGGATTGACGAACTCGAGAAATTCCTGTTGCATCTGAAAGTAGAAACTCGCCCGATTACAAAGATATGTGTGTTTTTCACCTAGGCCTATGTAGTTATTGGTTTCGAGTATCAGACTTGCGAAAATTTTGATAGTTTGTCAACCATTCCTTAACTTCAGACTCCCATATCTCGCGAACGGATTGACGAACTCGAGAAATTCCTGTTGCACCTGGAAGCAGAAAATCGCCCGATTACAATGGTGTGTGTACTTTTCCCCTAGGTCATTCCAGTTATTGGTTTCGAGTATCAGAATTGCGAAAATTTTGATGGTTTCTCAACCATTCCTTTACTTCAAACTCCCATTTCTCGCGAACGGATTGACGAACTCGAGAAATTCCTGTTGCATCCGAAAGTAGAAACTCGCCCGATTACAAAGATATGTGTGTTTTTTACCTAGGCCTATGTAGTTATTGGTTTCGAGTATCAGACTTGCGAAAATTTTGATAGTTTGTCAACCATTCCTTAACTTCACACTTCCATATCTCGCGAACGGATTGACGAACGTGAGAAATTCCTGTTGCACGTGAAAGTAGAAACTCGCCCGATTACAACGGTATGTGTATTTTTCCCCTAGGCCTTTGTAGTTATTGGTTTCGAGTATCAGACTTTCGAAAATTTTGATGGTTTCTCAAGCATTCCTTAACTTCAAACTCCCATATCTCGCGAACCGATTGCCGAACTCCAGAAATTTCTGTTGCATCTGAAAGCAGAAACTCGCCCGATTACAACGGTATGTGTATTTTTGCCGTAGATCATAGTAGTTATTGGTTTCTAGCATCAGAATTGCGAAAATTTTGATGGTTTCTCAACCATTCCTTAACTTCAAACTCCCATATCTCGCGAACGGTTAGACGAACTCGAGAAATTCCTGATGCATCTGAAAGTGGAAACTCGCCCGATTACAAAGGTATGTGTGTTTTTCACCTAGGCCTTTGTAGTTATTGGTTTCAAGTATCAGACTTGCGAAAATTTTGATGGTTTCTCAACCATTCCTTAACTTCAAACTCCCATATCTCCCGAACGGATTGACGAACTCGAGAAATTCCTGTTGCATCTGAAAGTAGAAACTCTCCCGATTACAATGGTGTGTGTACTTTTCCCCTAGGCCATTCCAGTTATTGGTTTCGAGTATCAGACCAGCGAAAATTTTGATGGTTTCTCAACCATTCCTTAACTTCAAACTACCATAACTCGCGAACGGATTGACGAACTCGAGAAATTGCTGTTGCACCTGAAAGTAGAAACTTGCCCGATTACAATGGTGTGTCTACTTTTCCCCTAGGCCATTCCTGTTATTGGTTTCGAGTATCAGACCAGCGAAAATTTTGATGGTTTCTCAACCATTCCTTAACATCAAACTCCCATATCTCGCGAACGGATTGACGAACTCGAGAAATTCCTGTTGCATCTGAAAGTGGAAACTCGACCGGTTACAACGGTATGTGCGGTATTTTTGCCCTAGGCCATGCTAGTTATTGGTTTCGGGTATCAGACTTGCGAAAATTTTGATAGTTTCTCAACCATTCCTTAACATCAAACTCCCATATCTCGCGAACGGATTGACGAACTCGAGAAATTCCTGTTGCATCTGAAAGTAGAAACTCGCCCGATTACAAAGATATGTGTGTTTTTCACCTAGGCCTATGTAGTTATTGGTTTCGAGTATCAGACTTGCGAAAATTTTGATAGTTTGTCAACCATTCCTTAACTTCAGACTCCCATATCTCGCGAACAGATTGACGAACTCGAGAAATTCCTGTTGCACCTGGAAGCAGAAAATCGCCCGATTACAATGGTGTGTGTACTTTTCCCCTAGGTCATTCCAGTTATTGGTTTCGAGTATCAGAATTGCGAAAATTTTGATGGTTTCTCAACCATTCCTTAACATCAAACTCCCATATCTCGCGAACGGATTGACGTACTCGAGAAATTCCTAACGCATCTGAATGCAGAAACTAGCCCGATTACAACGGTATGTGTGATTTTCCCCTGGGCCATTGTTGTTATTGGTTTCGAGTATCAGACTTGCGAAAATTTTGATGGTTTCACAACCATTCCTTAACTTCAAACTCCCATATCTCGCGAACGGATTGCCGAACTCGAGAAATTCCTGTTGCATGAGAAAGTAGAAACTCGTCCGATTACAACGGTATGTGTATTTTTCCCCTAGGCCTTTGTAGTTAGTGGTTTTGAGTATTAGGCTTCCGAAAATTTTGATGGTTTCTCAAGCATTCCTTAACTTCAAACTCCCATATCTCGCGAACGGATTGACGAACTCGCGAAATTTCTGTTGCATCTGAAAGTGGAAACTCGCCCGATTACAATGGTGTGTGTACTTTTCCCCTAGGCCATTCCAGTTATTGGTTTCGAGTATCAGACCAGCGAAAATTTTGATGGTTTCACAACCATTCCTTAACTTCAAACTCCCATATCTCGCGAACGGATTGATGCACTCGAGAAATTCCTGTTGCACGTGAAAGTAGAAACTCGCCCGATTACAACGGTATGTGTATTTTTCCCCTAGGCCTTTGTAGTGATTGGTTTCGAGTATCAGACTTTCGAAAATTTTGATGGTTTCTCAAGCATTCCTTAACTTCAAACTCCCATATCTCGCGAACGGATTGACGAACTCGAGAAATTCCTGTTGCATCTGAAAGTAGAAACTCGCCCGATTACAATGTTGTGTGTACTTTTCCCCTAGGTCATTCCAGTTATTGGTTTCGAGTATCAGACTTGCGAAAATTTTGATGGTTTCTCAACCATTCCTTTACTTCAAACTCCCATATCTCGCGAACGGATTGACGAACTCCAATAATTCCTGTTGCATCTAAAAGTAGAATTTCGCCCGATTACAATGGTGTGTGTACTTTCCCCTAGGCCATTCCAGTTATTGGTTTCGGGTATCAGACTTACAAAAATTTTGATAGTTTGTCAACCATTCCTTAACTTCAAACTCCCATATCTCGCGAACGGATTGACGAACTCGAGAAATTCCTGTTCCACCTGGAAGCAGAAAATCGCCCGATTACAATGGTGTGTGTACTTTTCCCCTAGGTCATTCCAGTTATTGGTTTCGAGTGTCAGACCTGCGAAAATTTTGATGGTTTCTCAACCATTCCTTAACATCAAACTCCCATATCTCGCGAACGGATTGATGAACTCGAGAAATTCCTGTTGCATCTGAAAGTGGAACCTCGCCCGGTTACAGAGGTACGTGTTTTTTGCCGTAGGCCTTTGTAGTTATTGGTTGCGAGTATCAGACCAGCGAAAATTTTGATGGTTTCTCAACCATTCCTTAACATCAAACTCCCATATCTCGCGAACGGATTGACGAACTCGAGAAATTCCTGTTGCATCTGAAAGTGGAAACTCGACCGGTTACAACGGTGTGTGTATTTTTGCCCTAGGCCATTCCAGTTATTGGTTTCGAGTATCAGACCAGCGAAAATTTTGATGGTTTCACAACCATTCCTTAACTTCACACTTCCATATCTCGCGAACGGATTGACGAACTCGAGAATTTCCTATTGCATCTGAAAGCAGAAACTCGCCCGATTACAACGGTATGTGTGTTTTTCCCCTGGGCCATTGTTGTTATTGGTTTCGAGTATCAGACTTGCGAAAATTTTCATGGTTTCTCAACCATTCCTTAACTTCACACTTCCATATCCCGCGAACGGTTTGACGAACTCGAGAAATTCCTGTTGCATCTGAAAGTGGAAACTCGACCGGTTACAACGGTATGTGTATTTTTGCCCTAGGCCATTCCAGTTATTGGTTTCGAGTATCAGACCAGCGAAAATTTTGATGGTTTCACAACCATTCCTTAACTTCACACTTCCATATCTCGCGAACGGATTGACGAACTCGAGAATTTCCTATTGCATCTGAAAGCAGAAACTCGCCCGATTACAACGGTATGTGTGTTTTTCCCCTGGGCCATTGTTGTTATTGGTTTCGTGTATCAGACTTGCGAAAATTTTTATGGTTTCTCAAGCATTCCTTAACTTCAAACTCCCATATCTCGCGAACGGATTGACGAACTCGAGAAATTTCTGTTGCATCTGAAAGTAGAAACTCGCCCGATTACAATGGTGTGTGTACTTTTCCCCTAGGCTATTCCAGTTATTGGTTTCGAGTATCAGACCAGCGAAAATTTTGATGGTTCCTCAACCATTCCTTAACTTCACACTTCCATATCTCGCGAACGGATTGACGAACGCGAGAAATTCCTGTTGCACGTGAAAGTAGAAACTCGCCCGATTACAACGGTATGTGTATTTTTCCCCTAGGCCTTTGTAGTTATTGGTTTCGAGTATCAGACTTTCGAAAATTTTGATGGTTTCTCAAGCATTCCTTAACTTCAAAATCCCATATCTCGCGAACGGATTGCCGAACTCCAGAAATTTCTGTTGCATCTGAAAGCAGACACTCGCCCGATTACAACGGTATGTGTATTATTGCCGTAGATCATAGTAGTTTTTGTTTTCTAGCATCAGAATTACGAAAATTTTGATGGTTTCTCAACCATTCCTTAACTTCAAACTCCCATATCTTGCCAACGGATTGACGAACTCGAGAAATTCCTGTTGCACCTGAAAGTAGAAACTCGCCCGATTACAATGGTGTGTGTACTTTTCCCCTAGGCCATTCCAGTTATTGGTTTCGAGTATCAGACCAGCGAAAATTTTGATGGTTTCTCAACCATTCCTTAACATCAAACTCCCATATCTCGCGAACGGATTGACGAACTCGAGAAATTCCTGTTGCATCTGAAAGTGGAAACTCGACCGGTTACAACGGTATGTGTATTTTTGCCCTAGGCCATGCCAGTTATTGGTTTCGGGTATCAGACTTGCGAAAATTTTGATAGTTTCTCAACCATTCCTTAACTTCAAACTGCCATTTCTCGCGAACGGATTGACGAACTCGAGAAATTCCTGTTGCATCTGAAAGTAGAAACTCGCCCGATTACAAAGATATGTGTGTTTTTCACCTAGGCCTATGTAGTTATTGGTTTCGAGTATCAGACTTGCGAAAATTTTGATAGTTTGTCAACCATTCCTTAACTTCAGACTCCCATATCTCGCGAACGGATTGACGAACTCGAGAAATTCCTGTTGCACCTGGAAGCAGAAAATCGCCCGATTACAATGGTGTGTGTACTTTTCCCCTAGGTCATTCCAGTTATTGGTTTCGAGTATCAGAATTGCGAAAATTTTGATGGTTTCTCAACCATTCCTTTACTTCAAACTCCCATTTCTCGCGAACGGATTGACGAACTCGAGAAATTCCTGTTGCATCCGAAAGTAGAAACTCGCCCGATTACAAAGATATGTGTGTTTTTTACCTAGGCCTATGTAGTTATTGGTTTCGAGTATCAGACTTGCGAAAATTTTGATAGTTTGTCAACCATTCCTTAACTTCACACTTCCATATCTCGCGAACGGATTGACGAACGTGAGAAATTCCTGTTGCACGTGAAAGTAGAAACTCGCCCGATTACAACGGTATGTGTATTTTTCCCCTAGGCCTTTGTAGTTATTGGTTTCGAGTATCAGACTTTCGAAAATTTTGATGGTTTCTCAAGCATTCCTTAACTTCAAACTCCCATATCTCGCGAACCGATTGCCGAACTCCAGAAATTTCTGTTGCATCTGAAAGCAGAAACTCGCCCGATTACAACGGTATGTGTATTTTTGCCGTAGATCATAGTAGTTATTGGTTTCTAGCATCAGAATTGCGAAAATTTTGATGGTTTCTCAACCATTCCTTAACTTCAAACTCCCATATCTCGCGAACGGTTAGACGAACTCGAGAAATTCCTGATGCATCTGAAAGTGGAAACTCGCCCGATTACAAAGGTATGTGTGTTTTTCACCTAGGCCTTTGTAGTTATTGGTTTCAAGTATCAGACTTGCGAAAATTTTGATGGTTTCTCAACCATTCCTTAACTTCAAACTCCCATATCTCCCGAACGGATTGACGAACTCGAGAAATTCCTGTTGCATCTGAAAGTAGAAACTCTCCCGATTACAATGGTGTGTGTACTTTTCCCCTAGGCCATTCCAGTTATTGGTTTCGAGTATCAGACCAGCGAAAATTTTGATGGTTTCTCAACCATTCCTTAACTTCAAACTACCATAACTCGCGAACGGATTGACGAACTCGAGAAATTGCTGTTGCACCTGAAAGTAGAAACTTGCCCGATTACAATGGTGTGTCTACTTTTCCCCTAGGCCATTCCTGTTATTGGTTTCGAGTATCAGACCAGCGAAAATTTTGATGGTTTCTCAACCATTCCTTAACATCAAACTCCCATATCTCGCGAACGGATTGACGAACTCGAGAAATTCCTGTTGCATCTGAAAGTGGAAACTCGACCGGTTACAACGGTATGTGCGGTATTTTTGCCCTAGGCCATGCTAGTTATTGGTTTCGGGTATCAGACTTGCGAAAATTTTGATAGTTTCTCAACCATTCCTTAACATCAAACTCCCATATCTCGCGAACGGATTGACGAACTCGAGAAATTCCTGTTGCATCTGAAAGTAGAAACTCGCCCGATTACAAAGATATGTGTGTTTTTCACCTAGGCCTATGTAGTTATTGGTTTCGAGTATCAGACTTGCGAAAATTTTGATAGTTTGTCAACCATTCCTTAACTTCAGACTCCCATATCTCGCGAACAGATTGACGAACTCGAGAAATTCCTGTTGCACCTGGAAGCAGAAAATCGCCCGATTACAATGGTGTGTGTACTTTTCCCCTAGGTCATTCCAGTTATTGGTTTCGAGTATCAGAATTGCGAAAATTTTGATGGTTTCTCAACCATTCCTTAACATCAAACTCCCATATCTCGCGAACGGATTGACGTACTCGAGAAATTCCTAACGCATCTGAATGCAGAAACTAGCCCGATTACAACGGTATGTGTGATTTTCCCCTGGGCCATTGTTGTTATTGGTTTCGAGTATCAGACTTGCGAAAATTTTGATGGTTTCACAACCATTCCTTAACTTCAAACTCCCATATCTCGCGAACGGATTGCCGAACTCGAGAAATTCCTGTTGCATGAGAAAGTAGAAACTCGTCCGATTACAACGGTATGTGTATTTTTCCCCTAGGCCTTTGTAGTTAGTGGTTTTGAGTATTAGGCTTCCGAAAATTTTGATGGTTTCTCAAGCATTCCTTAACTTCAAACTCCCATATCTCGCGAACGGATTGACGAACTCGCGAAATTTCTGTTGCATCTGAAAGTGGAAACTCGCCCGATTACAATGGTGTGTGTACTTTTCCCCTAGGCCATTCCAGTTATTGGTTTCGAGTATCAGACCAGCGAAAATTTTGATGGTTTCACAACCATTCCTTAACTTCAAACTCCCATATCTCGCGAACGGATTGATGCACTCGAGAAATTCCTGTTGCACGTGAAAGTAGAAACTCGCCCGATTACAACGGTATGTGTATTTTTCCCCTAGGCCTTTGTAGTGATTGGTTTCGAGTATCAGACTTTCGAAAATTTTGATGGTTTCTCAAGCATTCCTTAACTTCAAACTCCCATATCTCGCGAACGGATTGACGAACTCGAGAAATTCCTGTTGCATCTGAAAGTAGAAACTCGCCCGATTACAATGTTGTGTGTACTTTTCCCCTAGGCCATTCCAGTTATTGGTTTCATTAACGTCTTCACGCTCTCACACGCCTTACAAAAATCTTGTTTTCTACTTGTTCTCACATCTTAAATAATTATTCTAAGTTCGCAGCCAATTAGCTCGGCGTTACTCGTGGTAAGTGATACTTCGTCGCGAGTAATACCGATTATCTGGTCTCACTACGTGGAGGTTGCTGCGAGCGGAGACCCGGAGAGAGATAGATGGAATCAAAGTTCCATCGATCTCCCTCGACACGCGATACAAACGGCGATACTAAACCAAAGAGATGGAAAGAATCAATTTTCCTTCGATCTCCTTGTTTAGTTCTGCCAAGCAATTACATTATGGAAAAATTAGGCAAAATTGGGAAAGACGCGACACGAACCGTGCAGTTGGTCCTACTAGGTATATCCCGTTTCCCCTCCGTGGTTCCGATTCCAGAGAAAACGAACGACGCCTACCACTCCCCTAGAGGAGTGCCCCGTTTCTCCATCTTTACGACGAGAGGGTCTTGTTTTGGAGACTTTCGCAGGGACCGGCAAAAATGCCTGCTCCTGTGGTCGCAACATGCCCCCTCTGGAAGCGGACACACCGGAAGAGACGGCGATAGACCGTTCGGACTACTTACACGGCCGGCCACTTGCTTGTACAAGAAGCAGTGGTGACCGGACCGAGGAACGAGCAAATTTAAGCTAAAGATTGGATATTTGCTTGGCAGATCACAGCCTTAAAACTAACTTATTCTAACTGCAGAGATGGACGGAATCAATGTTCCTTTGATCTCCTCGTTTAAGTCTGCCGAGCAATTACATAATAGAAAAATTAGGCGAAATTGGGAAATACGCGACACGAACCGTGGAGTTGCTCCTACTAGGTCGGTCCCGTTTCCCCTCAGTGGGCCCGATTAAAGAGGAAATGCACGACGCCGTCCACTCATATAGAGTGCCCCGTTTCTCCCAACTCCGCGTCAGGAACCACGCAAAGCGTGGACCTGACTCACGGAGGATGACAAAGAGAGGGTCTTGTGGCACAAGGACTTCCGCAGGGACCGGTGCGAACACCTGCCCCTGTGTTCGCAGCATATTCTCTCTCAAAGCGGACGCACCAGAAGAGACAGCGATCGAGCGTTCGGTCCACCTCCACGGCCGGTCACTTGCTTATGCAACAAGCAGAGGTGGCCGGACTGGGATACGAGCAAGCGAGCAAAAAGAAGTTAAAGATTGGATAATTGCTCGGCAGATCACAGATACTCGTACATGGTAACCTTAAAACTAACTTAGTCTATACTTAGAATTAATAGTCCCGCGGAGGATGCAATACATCAGTCCTCTTCGTTCTTCGTTCTTCGTTTTCCGATACATCTAAGAGAATGTATCTAAGAGAAACCTAAGAGAAACCTAAAGTCATGGCATAATAGAAAATAGAAATGAATTTGGTTAGTGGAAAAAAATAAACATGTCAAAACAAGTAGAAATTAAAATCAGAGTACAAATGAAATGAATTAGACAAAGAAACAGTTAGAAAAAAAAAGAAAGGATTGAGAGAGTGGTCGCCAGTACTGAACACCGCTTACCGGCGGCCAGTACCGGTTACCATGGTGAGGGGTCCCCCTTCCATAAACCTAAAACGAAGAGATGCGTCCACCTCGGAGGCTTCGGGAACAATGAAATTTTAAACAACCGGGGGCTCCTTATATACCCTCCCCAAGGTGACTTACCGTTTCTTCCATTGTCTTTGTTCGATCTAATCGAAATCTTCGAAGGCGAACGGTTTCGGTGAATGTTTGTTCATTTCCGCGATTGTTACTAACATTTATGCATGTTTCCAATATTGATCGAACAATGTGCATCTTATTTATGTATTGCAATTAATTAAGAAACTTATAGAAATTGATTTTGATCGAGACTCGATGTTAAAACGTGTTTCGTAAAGTTTTAAAGCATGGAAAGTAACAATTGTTCATTAAATACATTAATTTAACATTTGTTTAATTCTTATAATTTACACAATACGCGTAGAAGTCGTATTTTTTACATAAAAGTGCCGAAATTCAATTAATCGCTTTTTTAGATAGAAAAATCATCGCGATGAAGACTTGTGAATCGATTATCGATACCTGTAACATTGAGAATATCAGTTGGATCTCAACGAAAAATTCCTTCGTGAACAAAGAATATTTTAACGAAATGATATTTTAAGCCATTATTTATACTAGGACATTGTTAATAATTGTTTAAACTATGGTCCAACGTCGGTTGTTAATGATTATCATAAATCAACATCAAGATATTACAAAATCTATGAAGAAGAACGGTTTTGGTAAATGTTTTTTCATTTCCGTGATTGTTATTAACATTTACGCACGTTCCGAATATTAACATTACAATGTGCATCTTGTTTGTGCATTATAAGTCATTAATTACTTTACAAATATTAATTTCGATCGAAAATCGAGAAACATATGAATACCAAGTTTTACTTCAATTCTCGATGAAATTTAATTTCTATAGGCAAATCAATAATTTACAATGCATAACTAAGATGCATTCTCTCACATAAATGTTCGAAACATGCATAAATGTTAATAACAATCGCGTGGATGAACAACAATTCACTGAAACCGTTCCCCTTCGCAGATTTCGCAATATCTTGATGTTCATTCATCAGAATTATTAACAACCGTCGTAGCACCATGGTATAAAAAATTATTAACAATGTCCTGGTATAAATAATGGATTAAAACATTATTTTTCATAGAAGTATTTTTCATTCGCGAAATCGTGGCACTTCCTCGCATATCATATACTCCTGACAACAAGAGTCCCAACATTGAACATTTTCTACAATTTATGTCTGAATTTCATCCTTTGGTATGAGGAGAACACTGTCGCCAAGGAAGTATGCATTTCGATTTCTCAAGTACTAATCAAATGTTACATCGATATATCTAATAGACAATTATTACTTTCCATATTTTAAAACTTTAAGAAACACCTCTTTACTTCGGAGCTCGATCACAATTAATTTCTATAAGTTTCTTAATCATTTGTGATGCATAAATAATATGCACATTGTTCAATTAATATTGGGAGCACATATAAATGTTACTAACAATCGCGGAAATGGACAAACATTCACCGAAACCGTTCGCCTTCGCAAATTTAGCAATATCTTGACGTTTATTTATCATAATTATTAACAAGCGTCGTGGGACCGTAGATTAAACAATTATTAACATTGTTTTAGCATCAATAATGGCTTGCAAGTCATCACTTTCTGGAAATATTTGTTAGATTGAACAAAGACAATCGAAGTAACCGTGCGATAAAATAAATGAATATTTCTCTACGTATCGAAATTATAGTCTGTATATATGCAAATATATATTCTGAACGCTCAGTGACACACATATGTCACACGGCAATGAAGTGGGTTGCCATCTACTAGAGAATAGGTAACCTACACTTAAGGTGTGAAAACACCTGGCGGAGAAACGCTCAAGTTTGTTGAGGAATTGTTCTTATTTCCACCAATAGATAGCGCCACGAGCATAAATTTACCGACATTAAAGATATGTGATCCCATTTGTATAATATTCCCTACCGTGCGATAAAATAAATAAATATTTCTCTACATATCGAAATTATTGTTTGTGATGCATGCAAATATGATCTGAAATTCCAAACATTTGCAACGTGGTAATTATATGGGTTGCCATCTCTTGGAGAACATATTTGTTAACTTTCGCGATTGTTACTAACATTTATGCATGTTCTCAATAT
This sequence comes from Ptiloglossa arizonensis, assembly GCF_051014685.1. Classification (NCBI taxonomy): domain Eukaryota; kingdom Metazoa; phylum Arthropoda; class Insecta; order Hymenoptera; family Colletidae; genus Ptiloglossa; species Ptiloglossa arizonensis. Next base: position 1,698,351 of record NW_027478424.1, read on the forward strand.
TAATCGAACAATATGTATCTTATTTATGCAAGGTAAATGATTATACTTATAGAAATTGATTTTGATCGAGATTCAAAGTAAAAACTTGTTTCGTAAAGTTTGAAAGCAAGGAAAGTAATAATTGTCTATTTACTGCAATAGTTTAGCATTTATTTAATTCTCATAATTTACACAATACGCGTAGAATTTGTATTTCTTACTCAAACGTGCTGAATTTCGATTAATCGCTTTTCTATGTAGAAAAATCATCGTGATAAATACTTGTGAGTCGATAATCGATATGTGTAGCCATGATTTCGAGGTATCAAAGATTTTTTTAAATGTATAAAGGAAGGCTAGAATGCAGAGAAATTTCATTACGCTGATTTCGTTTAACTTTACATTTATTCGAAAGATGATACATACGAAACTTTGTACAAAAATATTTATTTATTTTATTGCACGGTAGGGAATACCATACAAATGGAAATACTTATCTGTAATGTCGGTAAATTATGCATGTGGCGCTATCTATTGGTGGAAATAACAACAACTCCTCAACAAACTTGAGCGTTTCTCCGCCAGGTGTTTTCACACCTTAAGTGTAGTTTACCTATTCCCTAGTAGATGGCAACCCACTTCATTGCCGTGTGACATATGTGTGTCACTGAGCGTTCGGAATATACATGCATATATACAAACTATTTTTTCGATATGTAGAGAAATATTCATTTATTTTATCCCACGGTTACTTCGATTGTCTTTGTTCGATCTAACAAATATTTCCAGAAAGTAATGACTTTCAAGCCATTATTTATACTAGAACATTGTTAATAATTGTCTAAAGTATGGTCCTATGACGGTTGTTAATAAATATGATAAATAAACATCGAGATATTGCAAAATCTGCGAAGACGAAAGGTTTCGGTGAATGTTTGTTCATTTCCGCGATTGTTACTAACATTTATGCATGTTCTCAATATTAATTGAACAATGTGCATCTTATTTATGCATTAAAAATGATTAAGTAACTTACAGAAATTGTTTTTGATCGAGATTTATAGTAAAACGTGTTTAGGAAAGTTTTAAAGCATGGAAAGTAACAATTGTTTATTAGATACATTAATTTAACATTTGTTTAATTTTTATAATTTACACAATACGCGTAGAAGTTTCATTTTTTACTCCAAAGCGGCGAAATTCAATTAATCGCTTCTCTGAATAGAACAATCTTCGCGATGATCGACACGTGTAGCCTTGAGAATGTCGGTTGCACCTCAATGAAAAATTCCTTCCTGAACAAAGAATATTTCAACGAAATGATATTTTAAACCATTATTTATACTAGGAAATTGTTAATAATGGTTTAATCTACAATCCTACGACGATTGTTAATAAATATGATACATGAACGTCAGGATATTGCGAAATCTGCGAAGGCGAACGGTTTCGGTGAATGTTTGTTCATTTCCTTGATTGTTACTAACATTTATACATGTTCCGAACATTTATCTTACAATATGCATCTTATTTATGCATTAAATATGATTGATTCGCCTACAGCAATTAATTTTGACCGAGATTCGAGGTATAAACGTGTTTCTTAATGTTTCAAAGCATGGAAAGTAACAATTGTTTATTTGATACATTAATTTAACATTTGTTTCGTTCTTATAATTTTCGGATTATGCGTGGAAGCTGTATTCTTGATGTAAAAGCGTCGAAATTCAATTAATCGCTTTTCTAGATAGAAAAACCATCGTGATAGACGTTTGTGAATCGATAAACATTTCCAGCCTTGACAATGTCGGTTTGATCTCAATAAGAACAATTCCATCGCGAACAAAGAATATTTCAACGAAATGATATTTTAAGCCATTATTTATACTAGGACATTGTTAATAATTGTTTAATCTACGGTCCTACGACCGTTGTTAATAATTATGATAAACAAACATCAAGATATTGCGAAATCTGGGAAGGCGAATTGCTTTAGCGAATGTTTATGTCTCTAGGCGATTGTTAGAAACATTTTTCCACGTTCCGAACTTTTATGTTACAGTATGTGAATTAAATTTTATCGGAAAATTTAACGAAGAGTTTGGTATACATATATTTCTCCATTTTTTATGAAAATTAACATTTGTAAACTAATTAATGGTTTGCACTGTAAAAGTTGGGAATATGAATGTTACAAAATGCATTTTCTTTTGCATTGTAAATGAATAATTTGCTTATAAAGATTAATTTAGGTTGCAAATCGAGAAATATATGAATATCAATATTTTGCTTTCATTTTCGAAATCAATTAATTTCTGAAAACTAACTAATGATTTATGATACCTAAATAAGATGCATATTGTTCGATCAATATTGGGAACATGCATAAATGTTAATAACAATCGCGGAAATGAACAAACATTAACCGAAACCGTCCGCCTTGGAAGATTTCGCAATATCTCGATGTTTATTTATCATATTTATTATCAACCGTCGTAGGACTGTAGATTAAACAATTATTAACAATGTTCTAGTATAAATAATGGCTTAAAATATCATTTCGTTGAAATATTCTTTGTTCGCGAAGGAATTTTTCGCTGAGATCCAACTGACATTTTCAAGGCTACAGGTATCGATTATCGATTCACAAGTCTTCATCGCGATGATTTTTCTATCTAAAAAAGCGATTAATTGAATTTCGGCACTTTTATGTAAAAAACACAACTTCTACGCGTATTGTGTAAATTATAAGAATTAAACAAATGTTAACTTAATGCATTTAATGAACAATTGTTACTTTCCATGCTTAAAAACTTTACGAAACACGTTTTAACATCGAGTCTCGATCAAAATCAATTTCTATAAGTTTCTTAATTAATTGCAATACATATATAAGATGCACATTGTTCGATCAATATTGGGAACATGTATAAATGTTAGTAACAATCGCGGAAATGAACAAACATTCACCGAAACAGTTCGCCTTCGAAAATTTCGATTAGGTCGAACAAAGACAATGGAAGAACCGGTAAGTGACCTTACGGAGGGTATATAAGGAGCCCCCGGTTGTTTAAAATTTCATTCTTCCTGGAGCCTCGGAGGTGGATGGATCTCTTCGTTTTAGGTTTATGGAAGGGGGACCCCCACCTTGGTAACCGGTACTGGCCGCCGGTAGGCGGTGGTCAGTACTGGCGACCATTCTCTCAATCCTTTCTTTGGTTTTTAATTGTTTCTTTCTGTAATTTATTTTATTTGTTCTCTGATTTTACTTTGTACTTGTTTTTCCATGTTTATTTTTTTGTCATTCTTGCCTTTATTTCCTTTGTTACTGAATGACTGTATTTAATCACTAACCAACTTCATTTCTATTTTCTATCATTTTTTTATCATGCCTTGACTTTAGGTTTCTCTTAGGTAGGCACACCGGAGAACGAAGAACGAAGAACGAAGAACGAAGAACGAAGAACGAAGAGGACACTATCGTCGCAACCGCCGTGGGATCTTTAGTTAAGCTTGGAATAAGTTAATTTTAAGGCCACGGTGTACAAATATCTGTTATCTGTCAAGCAATTATCCAATCTTTAGCTTATTTTTGCTCGCTTCCTCGTTCTTCAGCCCGGTCATCACTGCTTGTTGCATAAGCAAGTGACCGGACGTGTAGGTGGTCCGAACGGTCGATCGCCGTCTCTTCTGGTGCGTCCGCTTCCAGAGAGAACATGCTGCGACCACAGAGGCAGGTGTTCGCATCGGTCCCTGTGGAAGCCTTGTGCCATAAGACCCTCTCTTCGTCATCCTCCGTGAGTCAGGTCCACGCTTTGCGTGGTTCCTGACGCGGAGTTGGGAGAAACGGGGCACTCTATATGAGTGGACGGCGTCGTGCATTTCCTCTTTAATCGGGCCCACTGAGGGGAAACGGGACCGACCTAGTAGGACCAACTGCACGGTTCGTGTCGCGTCTTTTCCAATTTTGCCTAATTTTTCCATAATGTAATTGCTTGGCAGAACTAAACGAGGAGATCGAAGGAACATTGATTCCTTCCATCTCTTTGGTTTAGTATCTTCGTTTGTATCGGGTGTCGAGGGAGATCGATGGAACTTTGATTCCATCTATCTCTCTCCGGGTCTCCGATCGCAGCAACCTCCACGTGGTGAGACCTGGTAATCGGTATTACTCGCGACGAACAGTAATTAGTCGTCGTGGGTAGTACCGAGCTAATCGGCTGCGAGTTTAGAATAGTAATTTTTACGGTACAGTAAAGTACTTTACGGTACAGTACTTTCAACAAGTTCAATTGATGTATTGAAATAAAATCAACTTCACTGACAGCAGAAACTTTATTTTTGTCCATTATTTGTTTCCATTTCTTTAACCCGATCCTATCAAACTGCTAAAACTACTTAAAACTATATGTCCTCAACTATCATGTTCTCCTGATACAAAGAAAATCGGGATCCATGATTCAGAAATTCGTTCGAAAGTACAACAAAATTTCGATTCGTGGAAATTCTTGGAATTTGACGTCAATTCTAAGAATCCGCGAAATCGTGTCACTTCTTCGCATATCGTACACTGACACCAAGAGTCCCAAAATCAAACATTTTCTAAAATTTATGCCTGAATTTCAACCTTTGGTATCAGGAAAATACCAAAAATTTCGATTCTTCAAGTATTAATCAAATGTTAAATTGATATATCTCCTAGACAATTATTACTTTCCATGTTTTAAAACTTTAAGAAACATCTCTTTACTTTGAAGTACGATCAAAATTATTATAATCATTTAATCTAAACGGAGAAACGGAGTAACGGAGAAACGGAGAAACGGAGAAACGGAGAAACGGAGAAAAGGAGAAAAGGAGAAACGGAGAAACGGAGAAACGGAGAAACGGAGAAACGGAGAAACGGAGAAACGGAGAAACGGAGAAACGGAGAAACGGAGAAACGGAGAAACGGAGAAACGGAGAAACGGAGAAACGGAGAAACGGAGAAACGGAGAAACGGAGAAACGGAGAAACGGAGAAACGGAGAAACGGAGAAACGGAGAAACGGAGAAACGGAGAAACGGAGAAACGGAGAAACGGAGAAACGGAGAAACGGAGAAACGGAGAAACGGAGAAACGGAGAAACGGAGAAACGGAGAAACGGAGAAACGGAGAAACGGAGAAACGGAGAAACGGAGAAACGGAGAAACGGAGAAACGGAGAAACGGAGAAACGGAGAAACGGAGAAACGGAGAAACGGAGAAACGGAGAAACGGAGAAACGGAGAAACGGAGAAACGGAGAAACGGAGAAACGGAGAAACGGAGAAACGGAGAAACGGAGAAACGAAGAAACGAAGGAAGAAACGGAGAAACGAAGAAAGAAACGGAGAAACGAAGAAAGAAACGGAGAAGCGAAGAAAGACACGAAGAAACGAAGAAAGAAACCGAGAAACGAAGAACGGAATGAAGAATAGAAGAAAGAAATGGAGAAACGAAGAAAGAAACGGAAAATCAAAGAAAGAAACGGAAAATCGAAGAAAGAAACGGAGAAACGAACAAAGAAACGGAGAAACGAACAAAGAAACGGAGAAACGAACAAAGAAACGGAGAAACGAAGAAAGAAACGGAGTAACGAAGAAAGAAACGAAGAAACAAAGAAAGAAACGGAGAAATAAATGGAGAAACGAAGAAATAAACCGAGAAACGGAAAAAGAAACGGAGAAACGAACAAAGAAACGGAGAAACGAAGAAAGAAACGGAGAAACGAACAAAGAAACGGAGAAACGAAGAAAGAAACGGAGAAACGGAGAAGTAAATGGAGAAACGAAGATATAAACGGAGAAACGAAGAAAGGAACGGAGATACGAACAAAGAAACGGAGAAACGGAGAAACGGACAATGAAACGGAGAAACGGAGAAATAAATGGAGAAACGATCAAATAAACGGAGAAACGGAGAAAGAAACGGAGAATCGGAGAAATAAATGGAGAAATGAAGAAATAAAGGCAGAAACCAACAAAGATACGGAGAAACAAAGAATGAAACGGAGAAACGAAAAAAGAAACGGAGAAACGAACAAAGTAACGGAGAAACGAACAAAGTAACGGAGAAACGAACAAAGAAACGAAGACACGGAGAAATAAATGGAGAAACCAACGAAGAAACGGAGAAACGAACAAAGAAACGGAGAAACGGAGAAATAAATGGAGAAACAAAGAAAGAAACGGAGAAACCAAGAAAGAAACGAAGAAACGGAGAAACGAACAAGGAAACGGAGAAACGAACAAAGAAACGGAGAAACGGAGAAATAAATGGAGAAACGAAGAAATAAACGGAGAATAGAAGAAAGAAACGGAGGAACGAAGAAAGAAGCGGAGAAACGATGAAAGAAACGGAGAAACAAAGAAAGAAACGAAGGAAGAAACGGAGAAACGAAGAATGAAACGGAGAATCGGAGTAATAAATGGAGAAACGAACATAAAACGGTGAAACGGAGAAACGGAGAAACGGAAAAACCGTGAACCGGAGAAACGGAGAAACGGAGATACCGAGAAACGGAGAAACCAAGAGACGGAGAAACGGAGAAACCGAGAAACGGAGGAACGGAGATACGGAGAAACGGAGAAACCGAGAAACGGAGAAACGGAGAAACGGAGAAACGGAGAATCGGAGAAACAGAGAAACAGAGAAACCGAGAAACGGAGAAACGCAGAAACGGAGAAACGGAGAAACGGAGAAACGGAGAAACGGGGAAACCGAGAAACGGAGAAACGGAGAAACCGTGAAACGGAGAAACCGTGAATCGGAGAAACGGAGAAACGGAGAAACCGAGAAACCGAGAAACGGAGAAACGGAGAAACTGAGAAACGGAGAAACGGAGAAACGGAGAAACGGAGAAACGGAGAAACGGAGAAACGGAGAAACGGAGAAACGGAGAAACGGAGAAACGGAGAAACGCAGAAACGGGAAACGGAGAAACGGAGAAACGGAGAAACGGAGAAACGGAGAAACGGAGAAACGGAGAAACGGAGAAACGGAGAAACGGAGAAACGGAGAAACGGAGAAACGGAGAAACGGAGAAACGGAGAAACGGAGAAACGCAGAAACGGGAAACGGAGAAACGGAGAAACGGAGAAACGGAGAAACGGAGAAACGGAGAAACGGAGAAACGGAGAAACGGAGAAAGACACGAAGAAACGAAGAAAGAAACCGAGAAACGAAGAACGGAATGAAGAATAGAAGAAAGAAATGGAGAAACGAAGAAAGAAACGGAAAATCGAAGAAAGAAACGGAGAAACGAACAAAGAAACGGAGAAACGAACAAAGAAACGGAGAAACGAAGAAAGAAACGGAGAAACGAACAAAGAAACGGAGAAACGAAGAAAGAAACGTGGAAACGGAGAAGTAAATGGAGAAACGAAGAAATAAACGGAGAAACGAAGAAAGGAACGGAGATACGAACAAAGAAACGGAGAAACGGAGAAACGGACAATGGAACGGAGATACGGAGAAATAAATGGAGAAACGATCAAATAAACGGAGAAACGGAGAAAGAAACGGAGAATCGGAGAAATAAATGGAGAAATGAAGAAATAAAGGCAGAAACCAACAAAGATACGGAGAAACAAAGAATGAAACGGAGAAACGAACAAAGAAACGGAGAAACGAACAAAGTAACGGAGAAACGAACAAAGTAACGGAGAAACGAACAAAGAAACGAAGACACGGAGAAATAAATGGAGAAACCAACGAAGAAACGGAGAAACGAACAAAGAAACGGAGAAACGGAGAAATAAATGGAGAAACAAAGAAAGAAACGGAGAAACCAAGAAAGAAACGAAGAAACGGAGAAACGAACAAGGAAACGGAGAAACGAACAAAGAAACGGAGAAACGGAGAAATAAATGGAGAAACGAAGAAATAAACGGAGAATAGAAGAAAGAAACGGAGGAACGAAGAAAGAAGCGGAGAAACGATGAAAGAAACGGAGAAACAAAGAAAGAAACGAAGGAAGAAACGGAGAAACGAAGAATGAAACGGAGAATCGGAGTAATAAATGGAGAAACGAACATAAAACGGTGAAACGGAGAAACGGAGAAACGGAAAAACCGTGAACCGGAGAAACGGAGAAACGGAGATACCGAGAAACGGAGAAACCAAGAGACGGAGAAACGGAGAAACCGAGAAACGGAGGAACGGAGATACGGAGAAACGGAGAAACCGAGAAACGGAGAAACGGAGAAACGGAGAAACGGAGAATCGGAGAAACAGAGAAACAGAGAAACCGAGAAACGGAGAAACGCAGAAACGGAGAAACGGAGAAACGGAGAAACGGGGAAACCGAGAAACGGAGAAACCGTGAAACGGAGAAACCGTGAATCGGAGAAACGGAGAAACGGAGAAACCGAGAAACCGAGAAACGGAGAAACGGAGAAACTGAGAAACGGAGAAACGGAGAAACGGAGAAACCGAGAAACGGAGAAAGGGAGAAACTGAGAAACGGAGAAACGGAGAAACGGAGAAACCGAGAAACGGAGAAAGGGAGAAACGGAGAAACGGAGAATCGGAGAAACCGAAAAACGGAGAAACGTTTCTCCGTTTCTTTGTTCGTTTCTCCGTTTCTTTCTTTGTTGCTCCGTTTCTTTCTTCGTTTCTCCGTTTATTTCTTCGTTTCTCCGTTTCTTTCTCCGTATCTCGGTCTATTTCTTCGTTTCTCCATTTATTTCTCCGTTTCTTCGTTTATTTCTTCGGTTCTCCATTTATTTCTCCGTTTCTCCGTTTCTTTCTTCGTTTCTCCGTTTCTTTCTTCGTTTCTCCATTTATTTCTCCGTTTCTCCGTCTCTTGCTTCGTTTCTCCGGTTCCTTCTCCGTTTCTCGGTTTATTTCTTCGTTTCTTCATTTATTTCCCCGATTCTCCGTTTCTTTGTTCGTTTCTCTATTTCTTTGTTCGTTTCTCCGTTTCTTTGTTCGTTTCTTCGTCTCTTTGTTCGTTTCTCCGTTTCTTTGTTCGTTTCTCCGTTTCTCCGTTTCTCCGTTTCTTTCTTCGTTTGTCCGTTTCTTTGTTCGTTTCTCTGCTTGTTTCTTCGTTTCTCCATTTATTTCTCCGTTTCTCCGTCTCTTTGCTCGTTTCTCCGTTTCTATGTTCGTTTCTCCGCTCCTTTCTTCGTTTCTCCGTTTATTTCTTCGTTTATTCCATTTATTTCTCCGTTTCTCCGTTTCTTTCTTCGTTTCTCCGTTTCTTTCTCCGTTTCTCGGTTTATTTCTTCGTTTCTCCATTTATTTCTCGATTCTCCGTTTCTTTCTTCGTTTCTCCGTTTCATCCTTCGTTTCTCCGTTTCTTTCTCCTTTTCTCGGTTTATTTCTTCGTTTCTCCATTTATTTCTCCGATTCTCCGTTTCTTTCTTCGTTTCTTCGTTTATTTCTTCGTTACTCCGTTTCTTGCTTCGTTTCTCCGTTTCTTTCTTCGTTTCTCTGTTTCTTTGTTCGTTTCTCCGTTTGTTTGTTCGTTTCTCCGTTTCTTTGCTCGTTTCTCCGATTCTTTCTCCGTTTCTCGGTTTATTTCTTCGTTTCTCCATTTATTTCTCCGATTCTCCGTGTCTTTCTTCGTTTCTTCGTTTATTTCTTCGTTACTCCGTGTCTTTCTTCGTTTCGCCGTTTCTTTCTTCGATTCTCCGTTTATTTCTTCGTTTCTCCATTTATTTCTCCGTTTCTCCGTTTCTCCGTTTCTTTGTTCGTTTCTCCGTTTCTTTCTTCGCTTCTCCGTTTATTCCTTCGTTTCTCCATTTATTTCTCCGATTCTCCGTTTCTTTCTTCGTTTCTTCGTTTCTTTCTTCGTTTCTCCGTTTCTTTCTTCGTTTCTCCTTTTCTTTCTTCGTTTCTTCGTTTCTTTCTTCGTTTGTCCGTTTCCTTGTTCGTTTCTGCGTTTATTTCTTCGTTTCTCCATTTATTTCTCCGTTTCTCCGTTTCTGACTTTGTTTCTCCGTTTCTATGTTCGTTTCTCCGTTTCTATGTCCGTTTCTCCGTTTCTTTTTTCGTTTCTCCGTTTCTTTGTTCGTTTCTCCGTTTCTTTGTTCGTTTCTCCGTTTCTTTCTTTGTTTGTCTGGGTTCTGTAGTATCGGATTTTCGGCGTCCGCTTAGGCTTGCTTCGAGCGTAGGCGTAAACAAGATAACGTGCGCGGTTGGACTCGAGTTGAAGTAAACATTTAGCGCCGATCGGCTCGCTAGCTTTCCTGGAAGGCACGAGTATCCTTTACAAAGGGTCTTGTGCGACGACCGAGCGTGAGAATGCATGGGTATGAAAGGAAATACATGTGGTTCGTAGAAAGTGAAGAGTGTTTAGAAAAGACGGGTGATTGGGATGGCCGAGCGTGGCCGAATGTCTGAAGTGAGAGAGACTGAGGATTGGAATGAAAGAGAATGAATGAGAATGACTATATAGAGCGCGAGAAGAACGTAGGAAGACAGTATGATACAGTATGATACAGTATGACAGAGTATGACAAAGTATGACGACGAGAGTATGTCCGAAGATTGTGTCGCGGACGGTATGACTAAAAAGACGATAAGACGAGACAACTAAAAGACGTATCCAGCGAAACTAACCACTGACACTACATCTAACACTATCATCATTGTAATATATAATATTATTAAATATACTTTAATATACCACATCAGAGCAATAGTTATTTGGGGGCTCGTACGGGGATAAATTATTCAAAAGCATCTCTCCTCCAGAGATCCAAGTGATAGGAGGAGAGAACGAAACAACAATTTTGGGGGCTCGTCCGGGATGAATCAGACAGGTGCCGTTATGCAGGATAGTTTAGACGTAGTTCAGTGTGAAGGTGAAACGACGAGAGTTACAAGGATGAGCGGCAAGACACGACGAAAAAGTGCCAGTGGTGAAAATATGTGTGACAATTCTGAAGTTGCTAAAATGAAGTTGGTAGAACTTCGAGCAGAATTGAAAAGACGAAAATTAAGAATCACTGGAAATAAAGACGAATTACGACGACGCTTGCAAGCTGCCTTGACGCTAGAAGAAGAAAGTGAAGACGAAGATACGAGTGATTGTGACGAAGACGACGACGAAGAAGATGATGTGGTCAGAGTTGAAGAAGACGTTGACGACGGTGATAATGGAAGATCAGGACGTAATACACGCGGAAGGAGGAGACAGGTAAAATATGTACCTAGTTTTAAAGATGTTGAAGAGTCGCTGACAACGTTCAGCGGGGACGACAAGCGAAGCATTAAACTTTGGATCAGCGATTTTGAGGAAACTGCCGATATGTGCGAATGGACTGACATTCAAATGATAATATACGCCAAAAGACTTTTACGAGGTCCGGCAAAGCTGTTTGTTAATTACGAGAAATGTGGCCGAAGCTGGAAATGTTTGAAGACTGCTTTGAAATTGGAATTTGGTTATAAAGGCAGTAGCTACCAAATACAACAAGAGCTGACGCAAAGAAGGAAGCGTAACGACGAATCGTATCAAGAATACATCTATCAGATGCTTGACATAGCCTCTCAAGCAGACATGGAGACTGATGCTGTGATACGATACATAATCGACGGAATTCAAGACGAAGAGTATAACAAAGTCGTGTTGTACGGAGCCAGGAGCATTGGAGAGCTGAAGAAGAAATTCATAATCTACGAGGAAATGAAGAACAGCATTAGGACGAAGACGAAGCGCGTGGAAGATAAAGTGCAGAAACCAGTGCGTGCTGTAAATGCGGAGACGGAGCGCATGGATGATGAAGTGCAGAGACCAGTGCGTGTTGTAAATGCGAAGACGAAGCGATGTTTTAGTTGTGGATTGCCAAATCATGTGAGTGCGAATTGTCCAATGAAGGACAAAGGGGTAAAATGTTTCAAGTGCAACGAACACGGGCACGTTGCATCGAAGTGCCCGCAAAAGTTGAATGTGGAAAAGGAAGTTTGTAGTGTCGCACAGCTTCCTCGAGGAGAACTACACGAAAAGGTAAAGACAACGAAGCATTTAGTAACATTGATCGATACAAATAGCGATTTGTCTTTGATGCGGACGAATGAATGTGTGAAAATAGGCGCGGTTCGCGAAGTTTACAAAATAGATGTGCCGTATACCAAAGATTTTTCGAGTAGAAGTACTGTAGAAAATCCTGAGAGCGTATTGAATGCCGCAAATAAGTTTGAGTTATCCATTGACTGGGACAAAGGTCAGTTTGTGCAATCAAAGATCGAGTACGTAGGGCGCATGGTTAAGAATGATAGTGTGCGTCCGTCGGAACAGAAAACTGATGTCGTTGTGAGATTCTCGAAATCAGAGAGTGTTGAAGCCGTTAAAAATATTCTGGGTTCGATTAGTTGTTTTAGAATGTTTTTAAACCAGTACGCGATTATTCCAAGACCGTTAAAGAATTTATTAGAGACGAACGTTAAATTAGAATTTGGATTTAAAGAGGAACAAGCGCCGGTGCATTTGAGAATGGTATCGTCAAATGGGCCTGTGCCGGAGATTTGTAATGTATACGCCGATACGAAATCGAATAGAGATGCGTGCATGTGTGTGAACAAGAATGAGCGGAGTGTGACCACACGACTGCGCGCAGTGCAGCAAAAAGACGTTGGACTAAAGAACATTGCCGAATTGGTGTGCCAAGGCAAAACGAATGATTGTTATGTGAAGGATGATTTATTGTTTGAAGTGACCAGTGAGCATAGGTTGATGAAAAAGGACGCCTTCGTAAAGTGCACGTGGCCTTATGCCACGAAGACGACGAACGCCGCCAAAATTCTCAGTAGGCTGAGAGAAAGATCGATTGCATTTGGAAACCCGAGGAGGATCATTACGGATCATGGTATTGTGAAGGCTAAAGGGCAGGTATCGCGGATTAACTTTATACCTCGGTTGACGAATTTGTTTGCGCCGAAACCGCGCGAATGGTGCAGGTACCTGGAGTGGGCCCAGCGATGTTTTAACGCTACGCCGCGTAGGAACTCAGGTAGGCTGCCGATTCAATTGCTGCTCGGAACGCACGTGAAGTTCAAAAGCGACCCGACGACCAGGGAAACAATTAAGAACGAATGGATAGCCGTAGTTAAAAAAGATCGAGACAAATTCAGACGACGAACAAAAGAAAACATGCAGAAGGTGCAGCAGACGTCCAGACGGAATTACGACGCAAAGACGAAGAGGGCGAAACGTTACGAGGAAGACGACCTCGTAGCTATCCGCAGGACACAGTTCGAACCAGGGATCAATGACCTCAGTAATAGTGACTCAAGTGTGAGTGACTGCGAAAGCGTAAGACATCTGAGGGCAGATGTCAAAGAAGGATGGCCGAGTGTAGTATCGGATTTTCGGCGTCCGCTTAGGCTTGCTTCGAGCGTAGGCCTAAACAAGATAACGTGCGCGGTTGGACTCGAGTTGAAGTAAACATTTAGCGCCGATCGGCTCGCTAGCTTTCCTGGAAGGCACGAGTATCCTTTACAAAGGGTCTTGTGCGACGACCGAGCGTGAGAATGCATGGGGATGAAAGGAAATACATGTGGTTCGTAGAAAGTGAAGAGTGTTTAGAAAAGACGGGTGATTGGGATGGCCGAGCGTGGCCGAATGTCTGAAGTGAGAGAGACTGAGGATTGGAATGAAAGAGAATGAATGAGAATGACTATATAGAGCGCGAGAAGAACGTAGGAAGACAGTATGATACAGTATGATACAGTATGACAGAGTATGACAAAGTATGACGACGAGAGTATGTCCGAAGATTGTGTCGCGGACGGTATGACTAAAAAGACGATAAGACGAGACAACTAAAAGACGTATCCAGCGAAACTAACCACTGACACTACATCTAACACTATCATCATTGTAATATATAATATTATTAAATATACTTTAATATACCACATCAGAGCAATAGTTATTTGGGGGCTCGTACGGGGATAAATTATTCAAAAGGATCTCTCCTCCAGAGATCCAAGTGATAGGAGGAGAGAACGAAACAACAGTTCTTTCTTCGATTCTCCGTTTATTTCTTCGTTTCTCCATTTATTTCTTCGTTTCTCCGTTTCCTAGTTCGTTTCTGCGTTTCTTTCTTCGTTTCTCCGTTTCTTCCTTCGTTTCATCGTTTCTCCGTTTCTCCGTATCTCCGTTTCGATTAAATGATTATAATATTTATAATTTCTATTATAAATTATTTGATCTATAGTTAAATTAGACACTAATCCACTAAATACATATTTAATATATTTTTTAATCTCTTTAGCCTCCAGAAGAATTTTATTTATACTATTTACTATATATAATAATTTACACAGAATCGGAAATAAATCTTATTATTTATTTATAATAATTATTTTGTTTTCACTTACCTTGAAAATTGGGTTGTACTCTTTAAATGTTCGATTCATTTCTTTAATTTATTCATTAAATTGAATTAATCCATTCTTTCTAATACCTTTAATAAAATTAATCCCTATAATTATTATAGAACTCATATTGAAATTTAATAATGAAATTTATTTTATTTGCCTAATTAATGTAACTATTGCCCCTATCATTTGCTCAAACAAAAAAATCAATCATAATAATTATAGGATATTCATCTGTTATACAAACATCTATTATAGTTAATTTATTAATAATTAACAAAAATACATTTTTAACATATTTCATTTTATATTCAATAATTTCTTTAATTTTAATTTTTATATTTAAAATAATAGCGATTATCTCTTCTTCCTTATTTAATATATTAACCTCTAATAAAAGAAAAATTATTTTATACTCAATAATTATTATGTACACAAATTTCCCACCTATAGCACACTTTATACTGAAATAAATCGTCCTAGAAACATTAATAAATTCAAGAATAAAATTTACCGTGGAAGGTTTAATTTTACATTTATTCGAAAGATGAAACATACAAAAGTTTGTACAAAAGTATTTATTTATTTTATCGCACTTGAGCGTTACTCCGCCAGGTGTTTTCACCCCTTATGTGTAGTGTAACCCTTTCTCCAATAGATGGCATCCCATGTAATTACCACGTTACAGGGTTTGTAATTGCGGGTTCAGAATATATTTGCATACATACAAACTATAATTCCAATATGTAGAGAAATATTCATTTATTTTATCCCACGGCTTCTTCGATCGTATTTGTTCGATCTATCCAAATATTTCAAGAAATAGATGGCTTTTTATACCGATACATTGTCAAAAATGGTTTAATCTATGGTCCAACGACGGTTGTTAAAAATTATGATAAATAAATGTCAAGATATTGCGAAGTCTGCGAAGACGAACGGCTTCAGTGAATGTTTGTTCATTTCAGCGATTGTTATTAACATTTACGCATGTTCCCTATATTGATCGAACAATGTGCATCTTATTTATGCATTAAAAATGATTGATTCGCCTCTAGCAATTGATTTTGATCGAACTTCAAAGTAAAGAGGTGTTTCATAAAGTTTTAAAACATGGAAAGTAACAATTGTCTATGAGATATATCAATTTAACATTTGATTAATACATGAAGAATCGAAATTTTTGGTAAAAAAATTGAATAAAAAATAATTATTATAAATAAATAATTAGATTTATTTACGATTCTGTGTAAATTATTATATACAGTAAATAGTATAAATAAAATTCTTCTGGAGGCTAAACAAATTAAAAAATATATTAAATATGTATTTAGAGTATTAGTGTACAATTTAACTATAGCTCAAATGATTTATAATAGAAATTATAACTATTATAATCATTTAGATGAGAAACGAAGAAACGAAGGAAGAAACAGAGAAACGAAGAAAGAAACGGAGAAACGAAGAAAGAAACGGAGAAACGAAGAAAGAAACGGAGAAATAAATGGAAAAACGAAGAAATAAACGGAGAAACGAAGAAAGGAGCGGAGAAACGAACAAAGAAACGGAGAAACGAACAAAGAAACGGAGAAACGGAGAAATAAATGGAGAAACGAAGAAATAAACGGAGAAACGAAGAAAGAAACGGAGAAACGAAGAAAGAAACGGAGAGACGAAGAAAGAAACGGAGAAACGAACAAAGAAACGGAGAAACGATGAAAGAAACGGAGAAACCAACAAAGAAACGGAGAAACGGAGAAAGAAACGGAGAAACGGAGAAATAAATGGAAAAACGAAGAAATAAACGGAGAAACGAAGAAAGGAGCGGAGAAACGAACAAAGAAACGGAGAAACGAGGAAAGAAACGGAGAAACGGAGAAATAAATGGAGAAACGTAGAAACAAACAGAGAAACGAACAAAGAAATAGAGAAACGAAGAAAGATACGGAGAAACGAAGAAAGAAGCGGAGAATCGGAGAAATAAATGGAGAAATGCAGAAATAAACGGAGAAACGAAAAAAGAAATGGAGAAACGAAGAAAGGAGCGGAGAAACGAACAAAGAAACGGAGAAACGAAGAAAGAAACGGAGAAACGAACAAAGAAACGGAGAAACGAAGAAAGAAACGGAGAAACGGAGAAGTAAATGGAGAAACGAAGATATAAACGGAGAAACGAAGAAAGGAACGGAGATACGAACAAAGAAACGGAGAAACGGAGAAACGGACAATGAAACGGAGAAACGGAGAAATAAATGGAGAAACGATCAAATAAACGGAGAAACGGAGAAAGAAACGGAGAATCGGAGAAATAAATGGAGAAATGAAGAAATAAAGGCAGAAACCAACAAAGATACGGAGAAACAAAGAATGAAACGGAGAAACGAAAAAAGAAACGGAGAAACGAACAAAGTAACGGAGAAACGAACAAAGTAACGGAGAAACGAACAAAGAAACGAAGACACGGAGAAATAAATGGAGAAACCAACGAAGAAACGGAGAAACGAACAAAGAAACGGAGAAACGGAGAAATAAATGGAGAAACAAAGAAAGAAACGGAGAAACCAAGAAAGAAACGAAGAAACGGAGAAACGAACAAGGAAACGGAGAAACGAACAAAGAAACGGAGAAACGGAGAAATAAATGGAGAAACGAAGAAATAAACGGAGAATAGAAGAAAGAAACGGAGGAACGAAGAAAGAAGCGGAGAAACGATGAAAGAAACGGAGAAACAAAGAAAGAAACGAAGGAAGAAACGGAGAAACGAAGAATGAAACGGAGAATCGGAGTAATAAATGGAGAAACGAACATAAAACGGTGAAACGGAGAAACGGAGAAACGGAAAAACCGTGAACCGGAGAAACGGAGAAACGGAGATACCGAGAAACGGAGAAACCAAGAGACGGAGAAACGGAGAAACCGAGAAACGGAGGAACGGAGATACGGAGAAACGGAGAAACCGAGAAACGGAGAAACGGAGAAACGGAGAAACGGAGAATCGGAGAAACAGAGAAACAGAGAAACCGAGAAACGGAGAAACGCAGAAACGGAGAAACGGAGAAACGGAGAAACGGAGAAACGGGGAAACCGAGAAACGGAGAAACGGAGAAACCGTGAAACGGAGAAACCGTGAATCGGAGAAACGGAGAAACGGAGAAACCGAGAAACCGAGAAACGGAGAAACGGAGAAACTGAGAAACGGAGAAACGGAGAAACGGAGAAACGGAGAAACGGAGAAACGGAGAAACGGAGAAACGGAGAAACGGAGAAACGGAGAAACGGAGAAACGCAGAAACGGGAAACGGAGAAACGGAGAAACGGAGAAACGGAGAAACGGAGAAACGGAGAAACGGAGAAACGGAGAAACGGAGAAACGGAGAAACGGAGAAACGGAGAAACGGAGAAACGGAGAAACGGAGAAACGGAGAAACGGAGAAACGCAGAAACGGGAAACGGAGAAACGGAGAAACGGAGAAACGGAGAAACGGAGAAACGGAGAAACGGAGAAACGGAGAAAGACACGAAGAAACGAAGAAAGAAACCGAGAAACGAAGAACGGAATGAAGAATAGAAGAAAGAAATGGAGAAACGAAGAAAGAAACGGAAAATCGAAGAAAGAAACGGAGAAACGAACAAAGAAACGGAGAAACGAACAAAGAAACGGAGAAACGAAGAAAGAAACGGAGAAACGAACAAAGAAACGGAGAAACGAAGAAAGAAACGTGGAAACGGAGAAGTAAATGGAGAAACGAAGAAATAAACGGAGAAACGAAGAAAGGAACGGAGATACGAACAAAGAAACGGAGAAACGGAGAAACGGACAATGAAACGGAGAAACGGAGAAATAAATGGAGAAACGATCAAATAAACGGAGAAACGGAGAAAGAAACGGAGAATCGGAGAAATAAATGGAGAAATGAAGAAATAAAGGCAGAAACCAACAAAGATACGGAGAAACAAAGAATGAAACGGAGAAACGAACAAAGAAACGGAGAAACGAACAAAGTAACGGAGAAACGAACAAAGTAACGGAGAAACGAACAAAGAAACGAAGACACGGAGAAATAAATGGAGAAACCAACGAAGAAACGGAGAAACGAACAAAGAAACGGAGAAACGGAGAAATAAATGGAGAAACAAAGAAAGAAACGGAGAAACCAAGAAAGAAACGAAGAAACGGAGAAACGAACAAGGAAACGGAGAAACGAACAAAGAAACGGAGAAACGGAGAAATAAATGGAGAAACGAAGAAATAAACGGAGAATAGAAGAAAGAAACGGAGGAACGAAGAAAGAAGCGGAGAAACGATGAAAGAAACGGAGAAACAAAGAAAGAAACGAAGGAAGAAACGGAGAAACGAAGAATGAAACGGAGAATCGGAGTAATAAATGGAGAAACGAACATAAAACGGTGAAACGGAGAAACGGAGAAAAGGAAAAACCGTGAACCGGAGAAACGGAGAAACGGAGATACCGAGAAACGGAGAAACCAAGAGACGGAGAAACGGAGAAACCGAGAAACGGAGGAACGGAGATACGGAGAAACGGAGAAACCGAGAAACGGAGAAACGGAGAAACGGAGAAACGGAGAATCGGAGAAACAGAGAAACAGAGAAACCGAGAAACGGAGAAACGCAGAAACGGAGAAACGGAGAAACGGAGAAACGGGGAAACCGAGAAACGGAGAAACGGAGAAACCGTGAAACGGAGAAACCGTGAATCGGAGAAACGGAGAAACGGAGAAACCGAGAAACCGAGAAACGGAGAAACGGAGAAACTGAGAAACGGAGAAACGGAGAAACGGAGAAACCGAGAAACGGAGAAAGGGAGAAACTGAGAAACGGAGAAACGGAGAAACGGAGAAACCGAGAAACGGAGAAAGGGAGAAACGGAGAAACGGAGAATCGGAGAAACCGAAAAACGGAGAAACGTTTCTCCGTTTCTTTGTTCGTTTCTCCGTTTCTTTCTTTGTTGCTCCGTTTCTTTCTTCGTTTCTCCGTTTCTTTGTTCGTTTCTCCGTTTCTTTCTTCGTTTCTTCGTTTCTTTTTTCGTTACTCCGTTTCTTTCTTCGTTTCTCCGTTTCTTTCTTCGTTTCTCCGTTTATTTCTTCGTTTCTCCATTTATTTCTTCCTTTCTCCGTTTCTTTGTACGTTTCTCCGTTTCTTTCTTCGTTTCTCCGTTTCTTTCTTAGTTTCTCCGTTTCTTTCTTCGTTTCTCCGTTTCTTTGTGCGTTTCTCCGTTTCTTTCTTCATTTCTCCGTATATTTCTCCGTTTCTCCGTTTCTTTGTTCGTTTCTCCGTTTCTTTGTTCGTTTCTACGTATCTTTCTTCGTTTTTCCGTTTATTTCTTCGTTTCTCCATTTATTTCTCCGTTTCTCCGTTTCTTTCTTCGTTTCTCCGATTCTTTCTTCGTTTCTCCGTTTCTTTCTTCGTTTCTCCGTTTCTTTCTTCGTTTCTCCGTTTCTTTCTTCGTTTCTCCGTTTATTTCTCCGTTTCTCCGTTTCTTTCGTCATTTCTCCGTTTCTTTCTTCGTTTCTCCATTTATTTCTCCGTTTCTCCGTTTCTTTCTTCGTTTCTCCGATTCTTTCTTCGTTTCTCCGTTTCTTTCTTCGTTTCTCCGTTTCTTTCTTCGTTTCTCCGTTTCTTTCTTCGTTTCTCCGTTTCTTTCTTCGTTTCTCCGTTTATTTCTTCGTTTCTCCATTTATTTCTTCGTTTCTCCGTTTCTTTGTACGTTTCTCCGTTTCTTTGTTTGTTTCTCCGTTTCTTTGTTCGTTTCTCCGTTTCTTTCTTCGATTCTCCGTTTCTTTGTTCGTTTCTCCGTTTGTTTCTCCGTTTCTCGGTCTATTTCTTCGTTTCTCCATTTATTTCTCCGTTTCTCCGTTTATTTCTTCGTTTCTCCATTTATTTCTCCGATTCTCCGTATCTTTCTTCGTTTCTTCGTTTATTTCTTCGTTACTCCGTTTCTTTCTTCGTTTCTCCATTTCTTTCTTCGTTTCTCCGTTTCTTTGTTCGTTTCTCCGATTCTTTCTTCGTTTCTCCGTTTCTTTCTTCGTTTCTCCGTTTATTTCTTCGTTTCTCCATTTATTTCTTCCTTTCTCCGTTTCTTTGTACGTTTCTCCGTTTCTTTCTTCGTTTCTCCGTTTCTTTCTCCGTTTCTCGGTTTATTTCTTCATTTCTCCATTTATTTCTCCGATTCTCCGTTTCTTTCTTCGTTTCTTCGTTTCTTTCTTCATTTCTCCGTTTCTTCCTTCGTTTCATCGTTTCTCCGTTTCTCCGTTTCTCGGTTTATTCCCTCGTTTCTCCATTTATTTCTCCGATTCTCCGTGTCTTTCTTCGTTTCTTCGTTTCTTTCATCGTTACTGCGTTTCTTTCTTCGTTTCTCCGTTTCTTTCTTCGTTTCTCCGTTTCTTTCTTCGCCTCTCCGTTTATTTCTTCGTTTCTCCATTTATTTCTCCGTTTCTCCGTTTCTTTCTTAGTTTCTCCGTTTCTTTCTTCGTTTCTCCGTTTATTTCTTCGTTTCTCCATTTATTTCTCCGTTTCTTTCTTCGTTTCTCCGTTTATTTCTTCGTTTCTCCGTTTATTTCTTCGTTTCTCCATTTATTTCTCCGTTTCTCCGTTTCTTTCTGCGTTACTCCGTTTCTTTCATCGTATCTCCGTTTCTTTCTTCGTTTCTCCGTTTCTTTCTTCGTTTCTCCGTTTCTTTTTTCGTTTCTTTGTTTCTTTCTTCGCATCTCCGTTTCCTTGTTCGTTTCTCCGTTTATTTCTTCGTTTCTCCGTTTCTTTCTTTGCTTCTCCGTTTCTTTCTTCGTTTCTCCGTTTATTTCTTCGTTTCTCCATTTATTTCTCCGTTTCTTTCTTCGTTTCTCCGTTTCTTTGTTCGTTTCTCCGTTTCTTTCTTCGTATCTCCGTTTCTTTCTTCGTTTCTTCGTTTCTTTCTTCGTTACTCCGTTTCTTTCTTCGTTTCTCCGTTTCTTTCTTCGTTTCTCCGTTTCTTTCTTCGTTTCTCCGTTTATTTCTTCGTTTCTCCATTTATTTCTCCGTTTCTCCGTTTCTTTCTGCGTTTCTCCGTTTCTTTGTTCGCTTTTCCGTTTCTTTCTCCGTTTCTCGGTTTATTTCTTCATTTCTCCATTTATTTCTCCGATTCTCCGTTTCTTTCTTCGTTTCTTCGTTTCTTTCTTCATTTCTCCGTTTCTTCCTTCGTTTCATCGTTTCTCCGTTTCTCCGTTTCTCGGTTTATTCCCTCGTTTCTCCATTTATTTCTCCGTTTCTCCGTTTCTTTCTTCGTTTCTCCGTTTCTTTCTCCGTTTCTCCGTTTCTTTCTTCGTTTCTCCGTTTCTTCCTTCGTTTCTCCGTTTCTTTCTTCGTATCTCCGTTTCTTTCTTCGTTTCTCCGTTTCTTTCTTCGTTTCTCCATTTCTTTCTTCGATTCTCCGTTTCTTTCTTCGTTTCTCCGTTTCCTGGTTCGTTTCTCCGTTTATTTCTTCGTTTCTCCATTTATTTCTCCGCTTCTCCGTTTCTTTCTTCGTTTCTCCGTTTCTTTGTTCGCTTCTCCGTTTTTTTCTTCGTTTCTCCGTTTCTTTCTTCGTTTCTCCGTTTCTTTCTTTGCTTCTCCGTTTCTTTCTTCGTTTCTCCGTTTCTTTCTTCGTTTCTCCGTTTCTTTCTTTGCTTCTCCGTTTCTTTCTTCGTTTCTCCGTTTATTTCTTCGTTTCTCCATTTATTTCTCCGTTTCTTTCTTCGTTTCTCCGTTTCTTTGTTCGTTTCTCCGTTTCTTTCTTCGTATCTCCGTTTCTTTCTTCGTTTCTTCGTTTCTTTCTTCATTTCTCCGTTTCTTTCTTCTTTTCTCCGTTTCTTCCTTCGTTTCATCGTTTCTCCGTTTCTCCGTTTCTCGGTTTATTCCTTCGTTTCTCCATTTATTTCTCCGATTCTCCGTTTCTTTCTTCGTTTCTTCGTTTCTTTCTTCGTTACTCCGTTTCTTTCTTCGTTTCTCCGTTTCTTTCTTCGTTTCTCCGTTTCTTTCTTCGTTTCTCCGTTTATTTCTTCGTTTCTCCATTTATTTCTCCGTTTCTCCGTTTCTTTCTGCGTTTCTCCGTTTCTTTGTTTGTTTCTCCGTTTCTTTCTTCGTTTCTCCGTTTATTTCTTCGTTTCTCCATTTATTTCTCCGTTTCTTTCTTCGTTTCTCCGTTTCTTTGTTCGATTCTCCGATTCTTTCTTCGTTACTCCGTTTCTTTGTTCGTTTCTCCACTTATTTCTCCGATTCTCCGTTTCTTTCTTCGTTTCTTCGTTTCTTTCATCGTTACTCCGTTTCTTTCTTCGTTTTTCCGTTTCTTTCTTCGTTTCTCCGTTTCTTTCTCCGTTTCTCCGTTTCTTTCTTCGTTTCTCCGTTTCTTTGTTCGTTTCTCCGTTTCTTTCTTCGTTTCTCCGTTTCTTTGATCGTTTCTCCATTTATTTCTCCGATTCTCCGTGTCTTTCTTCGTTTCTTCGTTTCTTTCATCGTTACTCCGTTTCTTTCTTCGTTTCTCCGTTTCTTTCTTCGTTTCTCCGTTTCTTTCTTCGTTTCTCCGTTTATTTCTTCGTTTCTCCATTTATTTCTCCGTTTCATTCTTCGTTTCTCCGTTTATTTCTTCGTTTCTCCGTTTATTTCTTCGTTTCTCCATTTATTTCTCCGTTTCTCCGTTTCTTTCATCGTATCTCCGTTTCTTTCTTCGTTTCTCCGTTTCTTTCTTCGTTTCTCCGTTTCTTTTTTCGTTTCTTTGTTTCTTTCTTCGAATCTC
The DNA here is from genome assembly GCF_051014685.1 of Ptiloglossa arizonensis. Classification (NCBI taxonomy): domain Eukaryota; kingdom Metazoa; phylum Arthropoda; class Insecta; order Hymenoptera; family Colletidae; genus Ptiloglossa; species Ptiloglossa arizonensis. Next base: position 1,721,445 of record NW_027478424.1, read on the forward strand.
CGTTTCCTTGTTCGTTTCTCCGTTTATTTCTTCGTTTCTCCATTTATTTCTCCGTTTCTCCGTTTCTTTGTTCATTTCTCCGTTTCTTTGTTCGTTTCTCCGTTTCTTTGTTCGTTTCTCCGATTCTTTCTTCGTTACTCCGTTTCTTTGTTCGTTTCTCCACTTATTTCTCCGGTTCTCCGTTTCTTTCTTCGTTTCTTCGTTTCTTTCATCGTTACTCCGTTTCTTTCTTCGTTTTTCCGTCTCTTTCTTCGTTTCTCCGTTTCTTTCTCCGTTTCTCCGTTTCTTTCTTCGTTTCTCCGTTTCTTCCTTCGTTTCTCCGTTTCTTTCTTCGTATCTCCGTTTCTTTCTTCGTTTCTCCGTTTCTTTCTTCGTTTCTCCATTTCTTTCTTCGATTCTCCGTTTCTTTCTTCGTTTCTCTGTTTCCTGGTTCGTTTCTCCGTTTATTTCTTCGTTTCTCCATTTATTTCTCCGCTTCTCCGTTTCTTTCTTCGTTTCTCCGTTTCTTTGTTCGCTTCTCCGTTTTTTTCTTCGTTTCTCCGTCTCTTTCTTCGTTTCTCCGTTTCTTTCTTTGCTTCTCCGTTTCTTTCTTCGTTTCTCCGTTTCTTTCTTCTTTTCTCCGTTTCTTTCTTTGCTTCTCCGTTTCTTTCTTCGTTTCTCCGTTTATTTCTCCGTTTCTCCATTTATTTCTCCGTTTCTTTCTTCGTTTCTCCGTTTCTTTGTTCGTTTCTCCGTTTCTTTCTTCGTATCTCCGTTTCTTTCTTCGTTTCTTCGTTTCTTTCTTCATTTCTCCGTTTCTTTCTTCTTTTCTCCGTTTCTTCCTTCGTTTCATCGTATCTCCGTTTCTCCGTTTCTCGGTTTATTCCTTCGTTTCTCCATTTATTTCTCCGATTCTCCGTTTCTTTCTTCGTTTCATCGTTTCTTTCTTCGTTACTCCGTTTCCTTCTTCGTTTCTCCGTTTCTTTCTTCGTTTCTCCGTTTCTTTCTTCGTTTCTCCGTTTATTTCTTCGTTTCTCCATTTATTTCTCCGTTTCTTTCTTCGTATCTCCGTTTCTTTCTTCGTTTCTTCGTTTCTTTCTTCGTTTCTCCGTTTCTTTGTTCGCTTCTCCGTTTCTTTGTTCGTTTCTCCGTTTCTTTCTTCGTATCTCCGTTTCTTTCTTCGTTTCTTCGTTTTTTCTTCATTTCTCCGTTTCTTTCTTCTTTTCTCCGTTTCTTCCTTCGTTTCACCGTTTCTCCGTTTCTCCGTTTCTCGGTTTACTCCTTCGTTTCTCCATTTATTTCTACGATTCCCCGTTTCTTTCTTCGTTTCTTTCATCGTTAATCCGTTTCTTTCTTCGTTTCTCCGTTTCTTTCTTCGTTTCTCCGTTTCTTTCTTAGTTTCTCCGTTTCTTTCTTCGTTTCTCCGTTTCTTTGTGCATTTCTCCGTTTCTTTCTTCATTTCTCCGTATATTTCTCCGTTTCTCCGTTTCTTTGTTCGTTTCTCCGTTTCTTTGTTCGTTTCTCCGTTTCTTTCTTCGTTTCTCCGTTTATTTCTTCGTTTCTCCATTTATTTCTCCGTTTGTCCGTTTCTTTCTTCGTTTCTCCGTTTCTTTCGTCGTTTCTCCGTTTCTTTCTTCGTTTCTTCGTTTCTTTCTTCATTTCTCCGTTTCTTTCTTCGTTTCTCCGATTCTTCCTTCGTTTCATCGTTTCTCCATTTCTCCGTTTCTCGGTTTATTCCTTCGTTTCTCCATTTATTTCTCCGATTCTCCGTTTCTTTCTTCGTTTCTTCGTTTCTTTCATCGTTTCTCCTTTTCTTCCTTCGTTTCTCCGTTTCTTTCTTCGTTTCTTCGTTTCTTTTTTCTTTACTCCGTTTCTTTCTTCGTTTCTCCGTTTCTTTCTTCGTTTCTCCGTTTCTTTCTTCGTTTCTCCATTTATTTCTCCGATTCTCCGTTTCTTTCTTCGTTTCTTGGTTTATTCCTTCGTTACTCCGTTTCTTTCTCCAATTCTCGGTTTATTTCTTCGTTTCTCCATTTATTTCTCCGATTCTGTGTTTCTTTCTTCGTTGCTTTCTTCGTTTCCCCGTTTCTTCCTCCGTTTCATCGTTTCTCCGTTCCTCCGTTTGTTGGTTTATTCCTTCGTTTCTCCATTTATTTCTCCGATTGTCCGTTTCTTTCTTCGTTTCTTCATTTCTTTCATCGATACTCCGTTCCTGCTCCGATTCTCCGTTTCTTTCTTCGTTTATTCGTTTCTTTCTTCGTTACTCCGTTTCTTTCTTCGTTTCTCCGTTTCTTTCTTCGTTTCTCCGTTTCTTTCTTTGTTTCTCCGTTTATTTCTTCGTTTCTCCAATTATTTCTCCGTTTCTCCGTTTATTTCTTCGTTTCTCCATTTATTTCTCCGATTCTCCGTATCTTTCTTCGATTCTCCGTTTCTTTGTCCGTTTCTCCGTTTCTTTCTCCGTTTCTCGGTCTATTTCTTCGTTTCTCCAATTATTTCTCCGTTTCTCGGTTTATACCCTCGTTTCTCCATTTATTTCTCCGATTCTCCGTTTCTTTCTTCGTTTCTTCGTTTCTTTCATCGTTACTGCGTTTCTTTCTTCGTTACTCCGTTTCTTTCTTCGTTTTTCCGTTTCTTTCTTCGTTTCTCCGTTTCTTTCTCCGTTTCTCCGTTTCTTTCTTCGTTTCTCCGTTTCATCCTTCGTTTCTCCGTTGCTTTCTTCGTATCTCCGTTTCTTTCTTCGTTTCTCCGTTTCTTTCTTCGTTTCTCCATTTCTTTCTTCGATTCTCCGTTTCTTTCTTCGTTTCTCCGTTTCCTGGTTCGTTTCTCCGTTTATTTCTTCGTTTATCCATTTATTTCTCCGCTTCTCCGTTTCTTTCTTCGTTTCTCCGTTTCTTTGTTCGCTTCTCCGTTTCTTTTTTCGTTTCTCCGATTATTTCTTCGTTTCTCCATTTATTTCTCCGTTTCTCCGTTTCTTTGTTCGTTTCTCCGTTTCTTTGTACGTTTCTCCGTTTCTTTCTTCGTTTCTCCGTTTCTTTGATCGTTTCTTCATTTATTTCTCCGATTCTCCGTTTCTTTCTTCGTTTCTTCGTTTCTTTCATCGTTACTCCGTTTCTTTCTTCGTTTCTCCGTTTCTTTCTTCGTTTCTCCGTCTCTTTCTTCGATTCTCCGTTTATTTCTTCGTTTCTCCGTTTATTTCTTCGTTTCTCCATTTATTTCTCCGTTTCTCCGTTTCTTTCATCGTATCTCCGTTTCTTTCTTCGTTTCTCCGTTTCTTTCTTCGTTTCTCCGTTTCTTTTTTCGTTTCTTTGTTTCTTTCTTCGAATCTCCGTTTCCTTGTTCGTTTCTCCGTTTATTTCTTCGTTTCTCCATTTATTTCTCCGTTTCTCCGTTTCTTTGTTCGTTTCTCCGTTTCTTTGTTCGTTTCTCCGTTTCTTTGTTCGTTTCTCCGATTCTTTCTTCGTTACTCCGTTTCTTTGTTCGTTTCTCCACTTATTTCTCCGATTCTCCGTTTCTTTCTTCGTTTCTTCGTATCTTTCATCGTTACTCCGTTTCTTTCTTCGCCTCTCCGTTTATTTCTTCGTTTCTCCATTTATTTCTCCGTTTCTCCGTTTCTTTCTTAGTTTCTCCGTTTCTTTCTTCGTTTCTCCGTTTATTTCTTCGTTTCTCCATTTAATTCTCCGTTTCTTTCTTCGTTTCTCCGTTTATTTCTTCGTTTCTCCGTTTATTTCTTCGTTTCTCCATTTATTTCTCCGTTTCTCCGTTTCTTTCTTCGTTACTCCGTTTCTTTCATCGTATCTCCGTTTCTTTCTTCGTTTCTCCGTTTCTTTCTTCGTTTCTCCGTTTCTTTTTTCGTTTCTTTGTTTCTTTCTTCGCATCTCCGTTTCCTTGTTCGTTTCTCCGTTTATTTCTTCGTTTCTCCATTTATTTCTCCGTTTCTCCGTTTCTTTGTTCGTTTCTCCGTTTCTTTGTTCGTTTCTCCGATTCTTTGTTCGTTTCTCCGATTCTTTCTTCGTTACTCCGTTTCTTTGTTCGTTTCTCCACTTATTTCTCCGATTCTCCGTTTCTTTCTTCGTTTCTTCGTTTCTTTCATCGTTACTCCGTTTCTTTCTTCGTTTTTCCGTTTCTTTCTTCGTTTCTCCGTTTCTTTCTCCGTTTCTCCGTTTCTTTCTTCGTTTCTCCGTTTCATCCTTCGTTTCTCCGTTTCTTTCATCGTTACTCCGTTTCTTTCTTCGTTTCTCCGTTTCTTTCTTCGTTTCTCCGTCTCTTTCTTCGATTCTCCGTTTATTTCTTCGTTTCTCCATTTATTTCTCCGTTTCATTCTTCGTTTCTCCGTTTATTTCTTCGTTTCTCCGTTTATTTCTTCGTTTCTCCATTTATTTCTCCGTTTCTCCGTTTCTTTCATCGTATCTCCGTTTCTTTCTTCGTTTCTCCGTTTCTTTCTTCGTTTCTCCGTTTCTTTTTTCGTTTCTTTGTTTCTTTCTTCGAATCTCCGTTTCCTTGTTCGTTTCTCCGTTTATTTCTTCGTTTCTCCATTTATTTCTCCGTTTCTCCGTTTCTTTGTTCGTTTCTCCGTTTCTTTGTTCGTTTCTCCGTTTCTTTGTTCGTTTCTCCGATTCTTTCTTCGTTACTCCGTTTCTTTGTTCGTTTCTCCACTTATTTCTCCGATTCTCCGTTTCTTTCTTCGTTTCTTCGTATCTTTCATCGTTACTCCGTTTCTTTCTTCGTTTTTCCGTTTCTTTCTTCGTTTCTCCGTTTCTTTCTCCGTTTCTCCGTTTCTTTCTTCGTTTCTCCGTTTCTTCCTTCGCTTCTCCGTTTCTTTCTTCGTTTCTCCGTTTATTTCTTCGTTTCTCCATTTATTTCTCCGTTTCTTTGTTCGTTTCTCCGTTTCTTTGTTCGTTTCTCCGTTTCTTTCTTCGTATCTCCGTTTCTTTCTTCGTTTCTTCGTTTCTTTCTTCATTTCTCCGTTTCTTTCTTCTTTTCTCCGTTTCTTCCTTCGTTTCATCGTTTCTCCGTTTCTCCGTTTCTCGGTTTATTCCTTCGTTTCTCCATTTATTTCTCCGATTCTCCGTTTCTTTCTTCGTTTCTTCGTTTCTTTCATCGTTACTCCGTTTCTTTCTTCGTTTCTCCGTTTCTTTCTTCGTTTCTCCGTCTCTTTCTTCGATTCTCCGTTTATTTCTTCGTTTCTCCGTTTATTTCTTCGTTTCTCCATTTATTTCTCCGTTTCTCCGTTTCTTTCATCGTATCTCCGTTTCTTTCTTCGTTTCTCCGTTTCTTTCTTCGTTTCTCCGTTTCTTTTTTCGTTTCTTTGTTTCTTTCTTCGAATCTCCGTTTCCTTGTTCGTTTCTCCGTTTATTTCTTCGTTTCTCCATTTATTTCTCCGATTCTCCGTATCTTTCTTCGTTTCTTCGTTTATTTCTTCGTTACTCCGTTTCTTTCTTCGTTTCTCCATTTCTTTCTTCGTTTCTCCGTTTCTTTGTTCGTTTCTCCGATTCTTTCTTCGTTTCTCCGTTTCTTTCTTCGTTTCTCCGTTTATTTCTTCGTTTCTCCATTTATTTCTTCCTTTCTCCGTTTCTTTGTACGTTTCTCCGTTTCTTTCTTCGTTTCTCCGTTTCTTTCTCCGTTTCTCGGTTTATTTCTTCATTTCTCCATTTATTTCTCCGATTCTCCGTTTCTTTCTTCGTTTCTTCGTTTCTTTCTTCATTTCTCCGTTTCTTCCTTCGTTTCATCGTTTCTCCGTTTCTCCGTTTCTCGGTTTATTCCCTCGTTTCTCCATTTATTTCTCCGATTCTCCGTGTCTTTCTTCGTTTCTTCGTTTCTTTCATCGTTACTGCGTTTCTTTCTTCGTTTCTCCGTTTCTTTCTTCGTTTCTCCGTTTCTTTCTTCGCCTCTCCGTTTATTTCTTCGTTTCTCCATTTATTTCTCCGTTTCTCCGTTTCTTTCTTAGTTTCTCCGTTTCTTTCTTCGTTTCTCCGTTTATTTCTTCGTTTCTCCATTTATTTCTCCGTTTCTTTCTTCGTTTCTCCGTTTATTTCTTCGTTTCTCCGTTTATTTCTTCGTTTCTCCATTTATTTCTCCGTTTCTCCGTTTCTTTCTGCGTTACTCCGTTTCTTTCATCGTATCTCCGTTTCTTTCTTCGTTTCTCCGTTTCTTTCTTCGTTTCTCCGTTTCTTTTTTCGTTTCTTTGTTTCTTTCTTCGCATCTCCGTTTCCTTGTTCGTTTCTCCGTTTATTTCTTCGTTTCTCCGTTTCTTTCTTTGCTTCTCCGTTTCTTTCTTCGTTTCTCCGTTTATTTCTTCGTTTCTCCATTTATTTCTCCGTTTCTTTCTTCGTTTCTCCGTTTCTTTGTTCGTTTCTCCGTTTCTTTCTTCGTATCTCCGTTTCTTTCTTCGTTTCTTCGTTTCTTTCTTCGTTACTCCGTTTCTTTCTTCGTTTCTCCGTTTCTTTCTTCGTTTCTCCGTTTCTTTCTTCGTTTCTCCGTTTATTTCTTCGTTTCTCCATTTATTTCTCCGTTTCTCCGTTTCTTTCTGCGTTTCTCCGTTTCTTTGTTCGCTTTTCCGTTTCTTTCTCCGTTTCTCGGTTTATTTCTTCATTTCTCCATTTATTTCTCCGATTCTCCGTTTCTTTCTTCGTTTCTTCGTTTCTTTCTTCATTTCTCCGTTTCTTCCTTCGTTTCATCGTTTCTCCGTTTCTCCGTTTCTCGGTTTATTCCCTCGTTTCTCCATTTATTTCTCCGTTTCTCCGTTTCTTTCTTCGTTTCTCCGTTTCTTTCTCCGTTTCTCCGTTTCTTTCTTCGTTTCTCCGTTTCTTCCTTCGTTTCTCCGTTTCTTTCTTCGTATCTCCGTTTCTTTCTTCGTTTCTCCGTTTCTTTCTTCGTTTCTCCATTTCTTTCTTCGATTCTCCGTTTCTTTCTTCGTTTCTCCGTTTCCTGGTTCGTTTCTCCGTTTATTTCTTCGTTTCTCCATTTATTTCTCCGCTTCTCCGTTTCTTTCTTCGTTTCTCCGTTTCTTTGTTCGCTTCTCCGTTTTTTTCTTCGTTTCTCCGTTTCTTTCTTCGTTTCTCCGTTTCTTTCTTTGCTTCTCCGTTTCTTTCTTCGTTTCTCCGTTTCTTTCTTCGTTTCTCCGTTTCTTTCTTTGCTTCTCCGTTTCTTTCTTCGTTTCTCCGTTTATTTCTTCGTTTCTCCATTTATTTCTCCGTTTCTTTCTTCGTTTCTCCGTTTCTTTGTTCGTTTCTCCGTTTCTTTCTTCGTATCTCCGTTTCTTTCTTCGTTTCTTCGTTTCTTTCTTCATTTCTCCGTTTCTTTCTTCTTTTCTCCGTTTCTTCCTTCGTTTCATCGTTTCTCCGTTTCTCCGTTTCTCGGTTTATTCCTTCGTTTCTCCATTTATTTCTCCGATTCTCCGTTTCTTTCTTCGTTTCTTCGTTTCTTTCTTCGTTACTCCGTTTCTTTCTTCGTTTCTCCGTTTCTTTCTTCGTTTCTCCGTTTCTTTCTTCGTTTCTCCGTTTATTTCTTCGTTTCTCCATTTATTTCTCCGTTTCTCCGTTTCTTTCTGCGTTTCTCCGTTTCTTTGTTTGTTTCTCCGTTTCTTTCTTCGTTTCTCCGTTTATTTCTTCGTTTCTCCATTTATTTCTCCGTTTCTTTCTTCGTTTCTCCGTTTCTTTGTTCGATTCTCCGATTCTTTCTTCGTTACTCCGTTTCTTTGTTCGTTTCTCCACTTATTTCTCCGATTCTCCGTTTCTTTCTTCGTTTCTTCGTTTCTTTCATCGTTACTCCGTTTCTTTCTTCGTTTTTCCGTTTCTTTCTTCGTTTCTCCGTTTCTTTCTCCGTTTCTCCGTTTCTTTCTTCGTTTCTCCGTTTCTTTGTTCGTTTCTCCGTTTCTTTCTTCGTTTCTCCGTTTCTTTGATCGTTTCTCCATTTATTTCTCCGATTCTCCGTGTCTTTCTTCGTTTCTTCGTTTCTTTCATCGTTACTCCGTTTCTTTCTTCGTTTCTCCGTTTCTTTCTTCGTTTCTCCGTTTCTTTCTTCGTTTCTCCGTTTATTTCTTCGTTTCTCCATTTATTTCTCCGTTTCATTCTTCGTTTCTCCGTTTATTTCTTCGTTTCTCCGTTTATTTCTTCGTTTCTCCATTTATTTCTCCGTTTCTCCGTTTCTTTCATCGTATCTCCGTTTCTTTCTTCGTTTCTCCGTTTCTTTCTTCGTTTCTCCGTTTCTTTTTTCGTTTCTTTGTTTCTTTCTTCGAATCTCCGTTTCCTTGTTCGTTTCTCCGTTTATTTCTTCGTTTCTCCATTTATTTCTCCGTTTCTCCGTTTCTTTGTTCGTTTCTCCGTTTCTTTGTTCGTTTCTCCGTTTCTTTGTTCGTTTCTCCGATTCTTTCTTCGTTACTCCGTTTCTTTGTTCGTTTCTCCACTTATTTCTCCGGTTCTCCGTTTCTTTCTTCGTTTCTTCGTTTCTTTCATCGTTACTCCGTTTCTTTCTTCGTTTTTCCGTCTCTTTCTTCGTTTCTCCGTTTCTTTCTCCGTTTCTCCGTTTCTTTCTTCGTTTCTCCGTTTCTTCCTTCGTTTCTCCGTTTCTTTCTTCGTATCTCCGTTTCTTTCTTCGTTTCTCCGTTTCTTTCTTCGTTTCTCCATTTCTTTCTTCGATTCTCCGTTTCTTTCTTCGTTTCTCTGTTTCCTGGTTCGTTTCTCCGTTTATTTCTTCGTTTCTCCATTTATTTCTCCGTTTCTTTCTTTGCTTCTCCGTTTCTTTCTTCGTTTCTCCGTTTATTTCTCCGTTTCTCCATTTATTTCTCCGTTTCTTTCTTCGTTTCTCCGTTTCTTTGTTCGTTTCTCCGTTTCTTTCTTCGTATCTCCGTTTCTTTCTTCGTTTCTTCGTTTCTTTCTTCATTTCTCCGTTTCTTTCTTCTTTTCTCCGTTTCTTCCTTCGTTTCATCGTATCTCCGTTTCTCCGTTTCTCGGTTTATTCCTTCGTTTCTCCATTTATTTCTCCGATTCTCCGTTTCTTTCTTCGTTTCATCGTTTCTTTCTTCGTTACTCCGTTTCCTTCTTCGTTTCTCCGTTTCTTTCTTCGTTTCTCCGTTTCTTTCTTCGTTTCTCCGTTTATTTCTTCGTTTCTCCATTTATTTCTCCGTTTCTTTCTTCGTATCTCCGTTTCTTTCTTCGTTTCTTCGTTTCTTTCTTCGTTTCTCCGTTTCTTTGTTCGCTTCTCCGTTTCTTTGTTCGTTTCTCCGTTTCTTTCTTCGTATCTCCGTTTCTTTCTTCGTTTCTTCGTTTTTTCTTCATTTCTCCGTTTCTTTCTTCTTTTCTCCGTTTCTTCCTTCGTTTCACCGTTTCTCCGTTTCTCCGTTTCTCGGTTTACTCCTTCGTTTCTCCATTTATTTCTACGATTCCCCGTTTCTTTCTTCGTTTCTTTCATCGTTAATCCGTTTCTTTCTTCGTTTCTCCGTTTCTTTCTTAGTTTCTCCGTTTCTTTCTTCGTTTCTCCGTTTCTTTGTGCATTTCTCCGTTTCTTTCTTCATTTCTCCGTATATTTCTCCGTTTCTCCGTTTCTTTGTTCGTTTCTCCGTTTCTTTGTTCGTTTCTCCGTTTCTTTCTTCGTTTCTCCGTTTATTTCTTCGTTTCTCCATTTATTTCTCCGTTTGTCCGTTTCTTTCTTCGTTTCTCCGTTTCTTTCGTCGTTTCTCCGTTTCTTTCTTCGTTTCTTCGTTTCTTTCTTCATTTCTCCGTTTCTTTCTTCGTTTCTCCGATTCTTCCTTCGTTTCATCGTTTCTCCATTTCTCCGTTTCTCGGTTTATTCCTTCGTTTCTCCATTTATTTCTCCGATTCTCCGTTTCTTTCTTCGTTTCTTCGTTTCTTTCATCGTTTCTCCTTTTCTTCCTTCGTTTCTCCGTTTCTTTCTTCGTTTCTTCGTTTCTTTTTTCTTTACTCCGTTTCTTTCTTCGTTTCTCCGTTTCTTTCTTCGTTTCTCCGTTTCTTTCTTCGTTTCTCCATTTATTTCTCCGATTCTCCGTTTCTTTCTTCGTTTCTTGGTTTATTCCTTCGTTACTCCGTTTCTTTCTCCAATTCTCGGTTTATTTCTTCGTTTCTCCATTTATTTCTCCGATTCTGTGTTTCTTTCTTCGTTGCTTTCTTCGTTTCCCCGTTTCTTCCTCCGTTTCATCGTTTCTCCGTTCCTCCGTTTGTTGGTTTATTCCTTCGTTTCTCCATTTATTTCTCCGATTGTCCGTTTCTTTCTTCGTTTCTTCATTTCTTTCATCGATACTCCGTTCCTGCTCCGATTCTCCGTTTCTTTCTTCGTTTATTCGTTTCTTTCTTCGTTACTCCGTTTCTTTCTTCGTTTCTCCGTTTCTTTCTTCGTTTCTCCGTTTCTTTCTTTGTTTCTCCGTTTATTTCTTCGTTTCTCCAATTATTTCTCCGTTTCTCCGTTTATTTCTTCGTTTCTCCATTTATTTCTCCGATTCTCCGTATCTTTCTTCGATTCTCCGTTTCTTTGTCCGTTTCTCCGTTTCTTTCTCCGTTTCTCGGTCTATTTCTTCGTTTCTCCAATTATTTCTCCGTTTCTCGGTTTATACCCTCGTTTCTCCATTTATTTCTCCGATTCTCCGTTTCTTTCTTCGTTTCTTCGTTTCTTTCATCGTTACTGCGTTTCTTTCTTCGTTACTCCGTTTCTTTCTTCGTTTTTCCGTTTCTTTCTTCGTTTCTCCGTTTCTTTCTCCGTTTCTCCGTTTCTTTCTTCGTTTCTCCGTTTCATCCTTCGTTTCTCCGTTGCTTTCTTCGTATCTCCGTTTCTTTCTTCGTTTCTCCGTTTCTTTCTTCGTTTCTCCATTTCTTTCTTCGATTCTCCGTTTCTTTCTTCGTTTCTCCGTTTCCTGGTTCGTTTCTCCGTTTATTTCTTCGTTTATCCATTTATTTCTCCGCTTCTCCGTTTCTTTCTTCGTTTCTCCGTTTCTTTGTTCGCTTCTCCGTTTCTTTTTTCGTTTCTCCGATTATTTCTTCGTTTCTCCATTTATTTCTCCGTTTCTCCGTTTCTTTGTTCGTTTCTCCGTTTCTTTGTACGTTTCTCCGTTTCTTTCTTCGTTTCTCCGTTTCTTTGATCGTTTCTTCATTTATTTCTCCGATTCTCCGTTTCTTTCTTCGTTTCTTCGTTTCTTTCATCGTTACTCCGTTTCTTTCTTCGTTTCTCCGTTTCTTTCTTCGTTTCTCCGTCTCTTTCTTCGATTCTCCGTTTATTTCTTCGTTTCTCCGTTTATTTCTTCGTTTCTCCATTTATTTCTCCGTTTCTCCGTTTCTTTCATCGTATCTCCGTTTCTTTCTTCGTTTCTCCGTTTCTTTCTTCGTTTCTCCGTTTCTTTTTTCGTTTCTTTGTTTCTTTCTTCGAATCTCCGTTTCCTTGTTCGTTTCTCCGTTTATTTCTTCGTTTCTCCATTTATTTCTCCGTTTCTCCGTTTCTTTGTTCGTTTCTCCGTTTCTTTGTTCGTTTCTCCGTTTCTTTGTTCGTTTCTCCGATTCTTTCTTCGTTACTCCGTTTCTTTGTTCGTTTCTCCACTTATTTCTCCGATTCTCCGTTTCTTTCTTCGTTTCTTCGTATCTTTCATCGTTACTCCGTTTCTTTCTTCGCCTCTCCGTTTATTTCTTCGTTTCTCCATTTATTTCTCCGTTTCTCCGTTTCTTTCTTAGTTTCTCCGTTTCTTTCTTCGTTTCTCCGTTTATTTCTTCGTTTCTCCATTTAATTCTCCGTTTCTTTCTTCGTTTCTCCGTTTATTTCTTCGTTTCTCCGTTTATTTCTTCGTTTCTCCATTTATTTCTCCGTTTCTCCGTTTCTTTCTTCGTTACTCCGTTTCTTTCATCGTATCTCCGTTTCTTTCTTCGTTTCTCCGTTTCTTTCTTCGTTTCTCCGTTTCTTTTTTCGTTTCTTTGTTTCTTTCTTCGCATCTCCGTTTCCTTGTTCGTTTCTCCGTTTATTTCTTCGTTTCTCCATTTATTTCTCCGTTTCTCCGTTTCTTTGTTCGTTTCTCCGTTTCTTTGTTCGTTTCTCCGATTCTTTGTTCGTTTCTCCGATTCTTTCTTCGTTACTCCGTTTCTTTGTTCGTTTCTCCACTTATTTCTCCGATTCTCCGTTTCTTTCTTCGTTTCTTCGTTTCTTTCATCGTTACTCCGTTTCTTTCTTCGTTTTTCCGTTTCTTTCTTCGTTTCTCCGTTTCTTTCTCCGTTTCTCCGTTTCTTTCTTCGTTTCTCCGTTTCATCCTTCGTTTCTCCGTTTCTTTCATCGTTACTCCGTTTCTTTCTTCGTTTCTCCGTTTCTTTCTTCGTTTCTCCGTCTCTTTCATCGATTCTCCGTTTATTTCTTCGTTTCTCCATTTATTTCTCCGTTTCATTCTTCGTTTCTCCGTTTATTTCTTCGTTTCTCCGTTTATTTCTTCGTTTCTCCATTTATTTCTCCGTTTCTCCGTTTCTTTCATCGTATCTCCGTTTCTTTCTTCGTTTCTCCGTTTCTTTCTTCGTTTCTCCGTTTCTTTTTTCGTTTCTTTGTTTCTTTCTTCGAATCTCCGTTTCCTTGTTCGTTTCTCCGTTTATTTCTTCGTTTCTCCATTTATTTCTCCGTTTCTCCGTTTCTTTGTTCGTTTCTCCGTTTCTTTGTTCGTTTCTCCGTTTCTTTGTTCGTTTCTCCGATTCTTTCTTCGTTACTCCGTTTCTTTGTTCGTTTCTCCACTTATTTCTCCGATTCTCCGTTTCTTTCTTCGTTTCTTCGTATCTTTCATCGTTACTCCGTTTCTTTCTTCGTTTTTCCGTTTCTTTCTTCGTTTCTCCGTTTCTTTCTCCGTTTCTCCGTTTCTTTCTTCGTTTCTCCGTTTCTTCCTTCGCTTCTCCGTTTCTTTCTTCGTTTCTCCGTTTATTTCTTCGTTTCTCCATTTATTTCTCCGTTTCTTTGTTCGTTTCTCCGTTTCTTTGTTCGTTTCTCCGTTTCTTTCTTCGTATCTCCGTTTCTTTCTTCGTTTCTTCGTTTCTTTCTTCATTTCTCCGTTTCTTTCTTCTTTTCTCCGTTTCTTCCTTCGTTTCATCGTTTCTCCGTTTCTCCGTTTCTCGGTTTATTCCTTCGTTTCTCCATTTATTTCTCCGATTCTCCGTTTCTTTCTTCGTTTCTTCGTTTCTTTCATCGTTACTCCGTTTCTTTCTTCGTTTCTCCGTTTCTTTCTTCGTTTCTCCGTCTCTTTCTTCGATTCTCCGTTTATTTCTTCGTTTCTCCGTTTATTTCTTCGTTTCTCCATTTATTTCTCCGTTTCTCCGTTTCTTTCATCGTATCTCCGTTTCTTTCTTCGTTTCTCCGATTCTTTCTTCGTTTCTCCGTTTCTTTTTTCGTTTCTTTGTTTCTTTCTTCGAATCTCCGTTTCCTTGTTCGTTTCTCCGTTTATTTCTTCGTTTCTCCATTTATTTCTCCGTTTCTCCGTTTCTTTGTTCGTTTCTCCGTTTCTTTGTTCGTTTCTCCGTTTCTTTGTTCGTTTCTCCGATTCTTTCTTCGTTACTCCGTTTCTTTGTTCGTTTCTCCACTTATTTCTCCGATTCTCCGTTTCTTTCTTCGTTTCTTCGTATCTTTCATCGTTACTCCGTTTCTTTCTTCGCCTCTCCGTTTATTTCTTCGTTTCTCCATTTATTTCTCCGTTTCTCCGTTTCTTTCTTAGTTTCTCCGTTTCTTTCTTCGTTTCTCCGTTTATTTCTTCGTTTCTCCATTTAATTCTCCGTTTCTTTCTTCGTTTCTCCGTTTATTTCTTCGTTTCTCCGTTTATTTCTTCGTTTCTCCATTTATTTCTCCGTTTCTCCGTTTCTTTCTTCGTTACTCCGTTTCTTTCATCGTATCTCCGTTTCTTTCTTCGTTTCTCCGTTTCTTTCTTCGTTTCTCCGTTTCTTTTTTCGTTTCTTTGTTTCTTTCTTCGCATCTCCGTTTCCTTGTTCGTTTCTCCGTTTATTTCTTCGTTTCTCCATTTATTTCTCCGTTTCTCCGTTTCTTTGTTCGTTTCTCCGTTTCTTTGTTCGTTTCTCCGATTCTTTGTTCGTTTCTCCGATTCTTTCTTCGTTACTCCGTTTCTTTGTTCGTTTCTCCACTTATTTCTCCGATTCTCCGTTTCTTTCTTCGTTTCTTCGTTTCTTTCATCGTTACTCCGTTTCTTTCTTCGTTTTTCCGTTTCTTTCTTCGTTTCTCCGTTTCTTTCTCCGTTTCTCCGTTTCTTTCTTCGTTTCTCCGTTTCATCCTTCGTTTCTCCGTTTCTTTCATCGTTACTCCGTTTCTTTCTTCGTTTCTCCGTTTCTTTCTTCGTTTCTCCGTCTCTTTCTTCGATTCTCCGTTTATTTCTTCGTTTCTCCATTTATTTCTCCGTTTCATTCTTCGTTTCTCCGTTTATTTCTTCGTTTCTCCGTTTATTTCTTCGTTTCTCCATTTATTTCTCCGTTTCTCCGTTTCTTTCATCGTATCTCCGTTTCTTTCTTCGTTTCTCCGTTTCTTTCTTCGTTTCTCCGTTTCTTTTTTCGTTTCTTTGTTTCTTTCTTCGAATCTCCGTTTCCTTGTTCGTTTCTCCGTTTATTTCTTCGTTTCTCCATTTATTTCTCCGTTTCTCCGTTTCTTTGTTCGTTTCTCCGTTTCTTTGTTCGTTTCTCCGTTTCTTTGTTCGTTTCTCCGATTCTTTCTTCGTTACTCCGTTTCTTTGTTCGTTTCTCCACTTATTTCTCCGATTCTCCGTTTCTTTCTTCGTTTCTTCGTATCTTTCATCGTTACTCCGTTTCTTTCTTCGTTTTTCCGTTTCTTTCTTCGTTTCTCCGTTTCTTTCTCCGTTTCTCCGTTTCTTTCTTCGTTTCTCCGTTTCTTCCTTCGCTTCTCCGTTTCTTTCTTCGTTTCTCCGTTTATTTCTTCGTTTCTCCATTTATTTCTCCGTTTCTTTGTTCGTTTCTCCGTTTCTTTGTTCGTTTCTCCGTTTCTTTCTTCGTATCTCCGTTTCTTTCTTCGTTTCTTCGTTTCTTTCTTCATTTCTCCGTTTCTTTCTTCTTTTCTCCGTTTCTTCCTTCGTTTCATCGTTTCTCCGTTTCTCCGTTTCTCGGTTTATTCCTTCGTTTCTCCATTTATTTCTCCGATTCTCCGTTTCTTTCTTCGTTTCTTCGTTTCTTTCTTCGTTACTCCGTTTCTTTCTTCGTTTCTCCGTTTCTTTCTTCGTTTCTCCGTTTCTTTCTTCGTTTCTCCGTTTATTTCTTCGTTTCTCCATTTATTTCTCCGTTTCTCCGTTTCTTTCTGCGTTTCTCCGTTTCTTTGATTGTTTCTCCGTTTCTTTCTTCGTTTCTCCGTTTATTTCTTCGTTTCTCCATTTATTTCTCCGTTTCTTTTTTCGTTTCTCCGTTTCTTTGTTCGTTTCTCCGATTCTTTCTTCGTTACTCCGTTTCTTTGTTCGTTTCTCCACTTATTTCTCCGATTCTCCGTTTCTTTCTTCGTTTCTTCGTTTCTTTCATCGTTACTAAGTTTCTTTCTTCGTTTTTCCGTTACTTTCTTCGTTTCTCCGTTTCTTTCCCCGTTTCTCCGTTTCTTTCTTCGTTTCTCCGTTTCTTCCTTCGTTTCTCCGTTGCTTTCTTCGTATCTCCGTTTCTTTCTTCGTTTCTCCGTTTCTTTCTTCGTTTCTCCATTTCTTTCTTCGATTCTCCGTTTCTTTCTTCGTTTCTCCGTTTCCTGGTTCGTTTCTCCGTTTATTTCTTCGTTTCTCCATTTATTTCTCCGCTTCTCCGTTTCTTTCTTCGTTTCTCCGTTTCCTGGTTCGTTTCTCCGTTTATTTCTTCGTTTCTCCATTTATTTCTCCGCTTCTCCGTTTCTTTCTTCGTTTTTCCGTTTCTTTCTTCGTTTCTCCGTTCTTCTCCGTTCTTCTTCTTCTCCGTTTCTTTCTTCGTTTCTCCGTTTCTTCCTTCGTTTCTCCGTTGCTTTCTTCGTTTCTCCGTTCTTTCTTCGTTTCTCCGTTTCTTTCTTCGTTTCTCCGTTTATTTCTTCGTTTCTCCATTTATTTCTTCGTTTCTCCGTTTCTTTGTACGTTTCTCCGTTTCTTTGTTTGTTTCTCCGTTTCTTTGTTCGTTTCTCCGTTTCTTTCTTCGATTCTCCGTTTCTTTGTTCGTTTCTCCGTTTCTTTCTCCGTTTCACGGTCTATTTCTTCGTTTCTCCATTTATTTCTCCGTTTCTCCGTTTATTTCTTCGTTTCTCCATTTATTTCTCCGATTCTCCGTATCTTTCTTCGTTTCTTCGTTTATTTCTTCGTTACTCCGTTTCTTTCTTCGTTTCTCCATTTCTTTCTTCGTTTCTCCGTTTCTTTGTTCGTTTCTCCGTTTCTTTGTTCGTTTCTCCGTTTCTTTGTTCGTTTCTCCGTTTCTTTCTTCGTATCTCCGTTTCTTTTCTTCGTTTCTTCGTTTCTTTCTTCATTTCTCCGTTTCTTTCTTCTTTTCTCCGTTTCTTCCTTCGTTCACCGTTTCTCCGTTTCTCCGTTTCTCGGTTTACTCCTTCGTTTCTCCATTTATTTCTACGATTCCCCGTTTCTTTCTTCGTTTCTTCGTTTCTTTCATCGTTACTCAGTTTGTTTCTTCGTTTCTCCGTTTCTTTCTTCGTTTCTCCGTTTCTTTCTTAGTTTCTCCGTTCTTTCTTCGTTTCTCCGTTTCTTTGTGCATTTCTCCGTTTCTTTCTTCATTTCTCCGTATATTTCTCCGTTTCTCCGTTTCTTTGTTCGTTTCTCCGTTTCTTTGTTCGTTTCTCCGTTTCTTTCTTCGTTTCTCCGTTTATTTCTTCGTTTCTCCATTTATTTCTCGTTTGTCCGTTTCTTTCTTCTCGTTTCTCCGTTTCTTTCATCGTTTCTCCGTTTCTTTCTTCGTTTCTTCGTTTCTTTCTTCATTTCTCCGTTTCTTTCTTCGTTTCTCCGATTCTTCCTTCGTTTCCATCGTTTCTCCATTTCTCCGTTTCTCGGTTTATTCCTTCGGTTCTCCATTTATTTCTCCGATTCTCCGTTTCTTTCTTCGTTTCTTCGTTTTCTTTCATCGTTTCTCCTTTTCTTTGTTCGTTTCTCCGTTTATTTCTTCGTTTCTCCATTTATTCTCCGTTCTCCGTTCCTTTCTTCATTTCTCCGTTTCTTTCTTCGTTTCTCCGTTTCTTTCTCCGCTTCTCCGTTTCTTTCTTCGTTTGTCCGTTTCTTTGTTCGTTTCTCTGTTTGTTTCTTCGTTTCTCCGTTTATTTCTTCGTTTCTCCATTTATTTCTCCGTTCTCTCCGTTTCTTTCTTCGTTACTCCGTTTCTTTTCATCGTATCTCCGTTTCTTTCTTCGTTTTCCGTTTCTTTCTTCGTTTCTCCGTTTCTTTTTTCGTTTCTTTGTTTCTTTCTTCGCATCTCCGTTTCCTGTTCGTTCGTTTCTCCGTTTATTTCTTCGTTTCTCCATTATTTCTCCGTTTCTCCGTTTCTTTGTTCGTTTCTCCGTTTCTTTGTTCGCTTCTCCGTTTCTTTGTTCGTTTCTCCTTTTCTTTGTTCGTTTCTCCGTTTATTTCTTCGTTTCCTCCATTTATTTCTCCGTTTCCTCCGTTTCTTTCTTCATTTCTCCGTTTCTTTCTTCGTTTCTCCGTTTCTTTCTCCGCTTCTCCGTTTCTTTCTTCGTTTGTCCGTTTCTTTGTTCGTTTCTCTGTTTGTTTCTTCGTTTCTCCGTTTATATCTCCGTTTCTCCGTTTCTTTGATCGTTCTTCTCCGTTTCTTTGTTCGTTTCTCCGTTTCTTTCTTCGTTCTCCGTCTTTCTTTCTTCCTTCGTTTCTCCGTTTCTTTCTTCGTTTGTCCGTTTCTTTCTCCGTTTCTCCGTTTCTTTGTTCGTTTCTCCGTTTCTTTGTTCGCTTCTCCGTTTCTTTGTTCGTTTCTCCTTTTCTTTGTTCGTTTTCTCCGTTTATTTCTTCGTTTCTCCATTTATTTCTCCGTTTCTCCGTTTCTTTCTTCATTTCTCCGTTTCTTTCTTCGTTTCTCCGTTTCTTTCTCCGCTTCTCCGTTTCTTTCTTCGTTTGTCCGTTTCTTTGTTCGTTTCTCTGTTTGTTCTTCTTCGTTTCGTTCTCGTTTATATCTCCGTTTCTCCGTTTCTTTGATCGTTTCTCCGTTTCTTTGTTCGTTCTCCGTTTCTTTCTTCGTTTCTCCGTTTCTTTCTTCGTTTCTCCGTTTCTTTCTTCGTTTGTCCGTTTCTTTCTTCGTTTCTCCGTTTCTTTGTTCGTTTCTTCCGTTTCTTTCTTCGTTTCTTCGTTTCTTTTTTCTTTACTCCGTTTCTTTCTTCGTTTCTCCGTTTCTTTCTTCGTTTCTCCGTTTCTTTCTTCGTTTCTCCATTATTTCTCCGATTCTCCGTTTCTTTCTTCGTTTCTTGGTTTATTCCTTCGTTACTTCCGTTTCCTTTCTCCAATTCTCGTTTATTCTTCGTTTCTTCTCCATTTATTTCTCCGATTCTGTGTTTCTTTCTTCGTTGCTTTCTTCGTTTCCCCGTTTCTTCCTCCGTTTCATCGTTTTCTCCGTTCCTCCGTTTGTTGGTTTATTCCTTCGTTTCTCCATTTATTTCTCCGATTGTCCGTTTCTTTCTTCGTTTCTTCATTTCTTTCATCGATACTCCGTTCCTGCTCCGATTCTCCGTTTCTTTCTTCGTTTATTCGTTTCTTTCTTCGTTACTCCGTTTCTTTCTTCGTTTCTTCGTTTCTTTCTTCGTTACTCCGTTTCCTTCTTCGTTTCTCCGTTTCTTTCTTCGTTTCTCCGTTTCTTTCTTCGTTTCTCCGTTTATTTCTTCGTTTCTCCATTTATTTCTCCGTTTCTTTCTTCGTATCTCCGTTTCTTTCTTCGTTTCTTCGTTTCTTTCTTCGTTCTCTCCGTTTATTTCTTCGTTTCTCCATTTATTCTCCTTCTCGTTTCTCCGTTTCTTTCTTCGTTACTCCGTTTCTTTCATCGTATCTCCGTTTCTTTCTTCGTTTTCTCCGTTTCTTTCTTCGTTTCTCCGTTTCTTTTTCGTTCTTTGTTTCTTTCTTCGCATCTCCGTTTCCTTGTTCGTTTCTCCGTTTATTTCTTCGTTTCTCCATTTATTTCTCCGTTTCTCCGTTTCTTTGTTCGTTTCTCCGTTTCTTTGTTCGTTTCTCCGATTCTTTGTTCGTTTCTCCGATTCTTTCTTCGTTACTCCGTTTCTTTGTTCGTTTCTCCCTTATTTCTCCGATTCTCCGTTTCTTCTTCGTTTCTCTTCGTTTCTTTCATCGTCTTACTCCGTTCTTTCTTCGTTTTTTCCCGTTTCTTTCTTCGTTTCTCGTTTCTTTCTCCGTTTCTCCGTTTCTTTCTTCGTTTCTCCGTTTCATCCTTCGTTTCTCCGTTTCTTTCATCGTTACTCCGTTTCTTTCTTCGTTTCTCCGTTTCTTTCTTCGTTTCTCCGTCTCTTTCTTCGATTCTCCGTTTATTTCTTCGTTTCTCCATTTATTTCTCCGTTTCATTCTTCGTTTCTCCGTTTATTTCTTCGTTTCTCCGTTTATTTCTTCGTTTCTCCATTTATTTCTCCGTTTCTCCGTTCTTTCATCGTATCTCGTTTCTTTCTTCGTTTCTCGTTTCTTTCTTCGTTCTCCGTTTCTTTCTCTTCTTCTCCGTTTCTTTTTTCGTTTCTTTGTTTCTTTCTTCGAATCTCCGTTTCTTGTTCGTTTCTCCGTTTATTCTTCGTTTCTCCATTTATTTCTCCGTTTCTCCGTTTCTTTGTTCGTTTCTCCGTTTCTTTGTTCGTTTCTCCGTTTCTTTGTTCGTTTCTCCGATTCTTTCTTCGTTACTCCGTTTCTTTGTTCGTTTCTCCACTTATTTCTCCGATTCTCCGTTTCTTTCTTCGTTTCTTCGTATCTTTCATCGTTACTCCGTTTCTTCTCTTCGTTTTTCCGTTTCTTTCTTCGTTTCTCCGTTTCTTTCTCCGTTCTCTCCGTTTCTTTCTTCGTTTCTCCGTTTCTTCCTTCGCTTCTCCGTTTCTTTCTTCGTTTCTCCGTTTATTTCTTCGTTTCTTCCATTTATTTCTCCGTTTCTTTGTTCGTTTCTCCGTTTCTTTGTTCGTTTCTCCGTTTCTTTCTTCGTATCTCCGTTTCTTTCTTCGTTTCTTCGTTTCTTTCTTCATTTCTCCGTTTCTTTCTTCTTTTCTCCGTTTCTTCCTTCGTTTCATCGTTTCTCCGTTTCTCCGTTTCTCGGTTTATTCCTTCGTTTCTCCATTTATTTCTCCGATTCTCCGTTTCTTTCTTCGTTTCTTCGTTTCTTTCTCGTTACTCCGTTTCTTTCTTCGTTTCTCCGTTCTTCTTCGTTTCTCCGTTTCTTTCTTCGTTTCTCCGTTTATTTCTTCGTTTCTCCATTTATTTCTCCGTTTCTCCGTTTCTTTCTGCGTTCTCTCCGTTTCTTTGATTGTTTCTTCCGTTTCTTTCTTCGTTTTCTCCGTTTATTTCATCGTTTCTCCATTATTTCTCCGTTTCTTTTTTCGTTTCTCCGTTTCTTTGTTCGTTTCTCCGATTCTTTCTTCGTTACTCCGTTTCTTTGTTCGTTTCTCCACTTATTTCTCCGATTCTCCGTTTCTTTCTTCGTTCTTCTTCGTTTCTTCTTTCATCGTTACTAAGTTTCTTTCTTCGTTTCTCCGTTTCTTTGTTCGTTTCTCCGTTTCTTTGTTCGTTTCTCCGTTTCTTTCTTCGTATCTCCGTTTTTTCTTCGTTTCTTCGTTCTTTCTTCATTTCTCCGTTTCTTTCTCTTCTTTTCTCCGTTTCTTCCTTCGTTTCATCGTTTCTCCGTTTCTCCGGTTTCTCGGTTTATTCCTTCGTTTCTCCATTTATTTCTCCGATTCTCCGTTTCTTTCTTCGTTTCTTCGTTTCTTTCATCGTTACTCCGTTTCTTTCTTCGTTCTTCTCCGTTTCTTTCTTCGTTTCTCCGTCTCTTTCCTTCGATTCTCCGTTTATTTCTTCGTTTCTCCGTTTATTTCTTCGTTTCTCCATTTATTTCTCCGTTTCTCCGTTTCTTTCATCGTATCTCCGTTTCTTTCTTCGTTTCTCCGTTTCTTTCTTCGTTTCTCCGTTTCTTTTTTCGTTTCTTTGTTTCTTTCTTCGAATCTCCGTTTCCTTGTTCGTTTCTCCGTTTATTTCTCGTTTCTCCATTTATTTCTCCGTTTCTCCGTTTCTTTGTTCGTTTCTCCGTTCTCTTTGTTCGTTTCTCGTTTCTTTGTTCGTTTCTCCGATTCTTTCTTCGTTACTCCGTTTCTTTGTTCGTTTCTCCACTTATTTCTCCGATTCTCCGTTTCTTTCTTCGTTTCTCGTATCTTTCATCGTTACTCCGTTTCTTTCTTCGCCTCTCCGTTTATTTCTTCGTTTCTCCATTTATTTCCTCCGTTTCTCCGTTTCTTTCTTAGTTCTCTCCGTTTCTTTCTTCGTTTCTCCGTTTATTTCTTCGTTTCTCCATTTAATTCTCCGTTCTTCTTCGTTTCTCCGTTTATTTCTTCGTTTCTCCGTTTATTTCTTCGTTCTCCATTTATTCTCCGTTTCTCCGTTTCTTTCTTCGTTACTCCGTTTCTTCATCGTATCTCCGTTTTCTTCTTTCTTCGTTTCTCCGTTTCTTTCTTCGTTTCTCCGTTTCTTTTTCGTTTCTTTGTTTCTTTCTTCGCATCTCCGTTTCCTTGTTCGTTTCTCCGTTTATTTCTTCGTTTCTCCATTTATTTCTCCGTTTCTCCGTTTCTTTGTTCGTTTCTCCGTTTCTTTGTTCGTTCTCTCCGATTCTTTGTTCGTTCTTCTCCGATTCTTTCTTCGTTACTCCGTTTCTTTGTTCGTTTCTCCACTTATTTCTCCGATTCTCCGTTTCTTTCTTCGTTTCTTCGTTTCTTTCATCGTTACTCCGTTTCTTTCTTCGTTTTTTCCGTTTCTTTCTTCGTTTCTCCGTTTCTTTCTCCGTTTCTCCGTTTCTTTCTTCGTTTCTTCCGTTTCATCCTTCGTTTCTCCGTTCTCCTTTCATCGTTACTCCGTTTCTTTCTTCGTTTCTCGTTTCTTTCTTCGTTTCTCCGTCTCTTTCTTCGATTCTCCGTTTATTTCTTCGTTTCTCCATTTATTTCTCCGTTTCATTCTTCGTTTCTCCGTTTATTTCTTCGTTTCTCCGTTTATTTCTTCGTTTCTCCATTTATTTCTCCGTTTCTCCGTTTCTTTCATCGTATCTCCGTTTCTTTCTTCGTTTCTCCGTTTCTTTCTTCGTTCTCTCCGTTTCTTTTTTCGTTTCTTTGTTTCTTTCTTCGAATCTCCGTTTCCTTGTTCGTTTCTCCGTTTATTTCTTCGTTTCTCCATTTATTTCTCCGTTTCTCCGTTTCTTTGTTCGTTTCTCCGTTTCTTTGTTCGTTTCTCCGTTTCTTTGTTCGTTTCTCCGATTCTTTCTTCGTTACTCCGTTTCTTTGTTCGTTTCTCCACTTATTTCTCCGATTCTCCGTTTCTTTCTTCGTTTCTTCGTATCTTTCATCGTTACTCCGTTTCTTTCTTCGTTTTTCCGTTTCTTTCTTCGTTTCTCCGTTTCTTTCTCCGTTTCTCCGTTTCTTTCTTCGTTTCTCCGTTTCTTCCCTTCGCTTCTCCGTTTCTTTCTTCGTTTCTCCGTTTATTTCTTCGTTTCTCCATTTTATTTCTCCGTTTCTTTGTTCGTTTCTCCGTTTCTTTGTTCGTTTCTTTGTTTCTTTCTTCGAATCTCCGTTTCCTTGTTCGTTTCTCCGTTTATTTCTTCGTTTCTCCATTTATTTCTCCGTTCTCTTCTCGTTTCTTTGTTCGTCTTCTCCGTTTCTTTGTTCGTTTCTCCACTTATTTCTCCGATTCTCCGTTTCTTTCTCGTTTCTTCGTTTCTTTCATCGTTACTAAGTTTCTTTCTTCGTTTTTTCGTTACTTTCTTCGTTTCTCCGTTTCTTTCCCCGTTTCTCCGTTTCTTTCTTCGTTTCTCCGTTTCTTCCTTCGTTTCTCCGTTGCTTTCTTCGTATCTCCGTTTCTTCTTCGTTTCTCCGTTTCTTTCTTCGTTTCTCCATTTCTTTCTTCGATTCTCCGTTTCTTTCTTCGTTTCTCCGTTTCCTGGTTCGTTTCTCCGTTTATTTCTTCGTTTCTCCATTTATTTCTCCGCTTCCTCCGTTTCTTTCTTCGTTTCTCCGTTTCCTGGTTCGTTTCTCCGTTATTTCTTCGTTTCTCCATTTATTTCTCCGCTTCTCCGTTTCTTTCTTCGTTTTTCCGTTTCTTTCTTCGTTTCTCCGTTTCTTTCTCCGTTTCTCCGTTTCTTTCTTCGTTTCTCCGTTTCTTCCTTCGTTTCTCCGTTGCTTTCTTCGTTCTTCTCCGTTTCTTTCTTCGTTTCTCCGTTTCTTTCTTCGTTTCTCCGTTTATTTCTTCGTTTCTCCATTTATTTCTTCGTTTCTCCGTTCTCCTTTGTACGTTTCTCCGTTTCTTTGTTTGTTTCTCCGTTTCTTTGTTCGTTTCTCCGTTTCTTTCTTCGATTCTCCGTTTCTTTGTTCGTTTCTCCGTTTCTTTCTCCGTTCTCGGTCTATTTCTTCGTTTCCTCCATTTATTTCTCCGTTTCTCCGTTTATTTCTTCGTTTCTCCATTTATTTCTCCGATTCTCCGTATCTTTCTTCGTTTCTTCGTTTATTTCTTCGTTACTCCGTTTCTTTCTTCGTTTCTCCATTTCTTTCTTCGTTTCTCCGTTTCTTTGTTCGTTTCTCCGTTTCTTTGTTCGTTTCTCCGTTTCTTTGTTCGTTTCTCCGTTTCTTTCTTCGTATCTCCGTTTCTTTCTCGTTTCTTCGTTTCTTTCTTCATTTCTCCGTTTCTTTCTTCTTTTCTCGTTTCTTCCTTCGTTTCACCGTTTCTCCGTTTCTCCGTTTCTCGGTTTACTCCTTCGTTTCTCCATTTATTTCTACGATTCCCCGTTTCTTTCTTCGTTTCTTCGTTTCTTTCATCGTTACTCCGTTTGTTTCTTCGTTTTCTCCGTTTCTTTCTCGTTTCTTCTCGTTCTTTCTTAGTTTCTCCGTTTCTTTTCTCGTCTTTCTCTTCTCCGTTTCTTTGTGCATTTCTCCGTTTCTTTCTTCATTTCTCCGTATATTTCTCCGTTTCTCCGTTTCTTTGTTCGTTTCTCCGTTTCTTTGTTCGTTTCTCCGTTTTCTTTCTTCGTTTCTCCGTTATTTCTTCGTTT